>NC_022010.1:67161397-67173063 GCF_000317375.1 Microtus ochrogaster
GTCTGGAGAAGACATGGAGCCAGTGCTAGGGAACCACGTGAGTCTGGAGAAGACATGGAGCCAGTGCTAGGGAATCACAGTAAGTCTTTACCAATATAAATCTGCCAGGGAATAGCAATATTTACACTTGCTGAGAGAAAATAAGATTTGGTCTTAAGCTACAGAGTAGAAGACTAAAATTAGACTTTAAGAAGGAACTCTTGACTAAAAGGATGTGAAAATATTGGGGGGAGTGAGCATGGAAAGAATAGATTTTCTTGTTGTTGTCAGTCATGGAGAGATACATATTTATCATAGTCATGAGTTTTTTGTTTTTGTTGTTGTTGTCTTTTGCTAGAAGAGAAGAGATTAGGAGTTGTAGGTAACTTTCTAGACAATGAACTTGACAGGCTCCTGAGGCTGTGACCTGTCATTGTCCTTACTTGAATTTCCCCAGCCACGAGTCAGCAATGGCTGCTCCCAAGATGGGGGTGAAATAGCAGAGGCTGCTGAAGGCATGGTATACAGATGTGGAGGTGTCTTCATTCCAGTGCAGGAAATACAGGAAATACAAGGTCAGCACAGCTGATGAAACAGAAGAAAACAAATGAGAGGCAAAATAAGATAGATGCAATGAAATGACTTCCAGGGAAATAGATTCGATTTCAGGGCTCTGCAGGTAATCCTGGTGTTCAGCACTGCTCCTAGTGAAATAGCCCAGTGATAACAGCCAGGCAGCAGAAGCAAGGCCCATGGGAGCTATGAAGTAAATGAGGCATGCTGGATACACAAATACAATACTCGTGTTTTCAATCTCTGTGCACTCATAGCATCGTTTAGACCATGAGAAGTTAACATGGTACTTCCCACACCCCTTCTATCTCTCCTTCCCAATAGCAACTTTGTTCAATGGAACATACATGATGAGAACTTTTCCACTTGTGTTTTCATTGGCTGTGTATTACGTTCTGCGGGCCTTTTCGACCTTAACCAGTAGGAGTTATTAAATAAAATCTTATGTAGCATTTACTACCATGGTCAGAGGGAAGGATTGATCTATACCAAGGCAGAAAGAATAGACAAAGGAAACAAGCACATCACATGTAAGGAGACCAGGCTGCTATAAACATAAGGCAGAGAAGACTCTGGGACACTGAATTACCTTTCATGCCATAATAGGAAAAACGCTCGCAGAATTCGTTCACCACAATGAAGGCGATGCTGAGTGGATAGCTGGAGCCAAAGATTTTCTGTTCAACAAAGAGGTAAAGGTTGAGGAATGAGCTGTTTAACCTACTTAAACTTCATGATAACACTACAACTGAAAAAATTGCCAAATATATGTATCTGAAGAGGTTTTCAATCATGTTGCCCAGGCTGACCTCCATATTGTAATATTTCTGTTATAGGTTCCCAGGGCACTTAGGCTGCAGACAAACCCCACCATGCCTGAATAAACTCATTTTTACATCACCGCTGCCAGTTAACATGGGACAATGGTCTCTTCACAAAACATATATTGTCCTATTAGCTGTGCTTATATTGTCAATGTGGGAATAAAAAAATCAGAGTCTTACTTTGTTCGTTTTTTAACATGGAACTGGTCAAACATTCCTTGATCAGGACCTACTCATCTGCCCACAGCATCTCAATAAAAGCCTATGGCTCTAGGGAGAGGATGATCATACTTATTGTTAGCAATAAAATGAGAAGATGACTTTCAGAGCACCGGATATCCACGCAGTCAGAACCAGATCTCATTTTCCCACTTGGCTTCACTATAGAGACTGACTCTTCCCATCTGTGATGTTTACCGTCCCGGGAGAAATCATAACAATATGATGGCTTCCTTTTCATAGGCAGCTGGAACCAGACAAAGAGCTCAAAATGGAAGCCAGACATTCCTAAAGGTAAGCTGATTGGTCACCTTAACTCTAGGAAGAGAATTCTGAGATCCTGTGCAATTAAGTGTCTACTCTCCCTACTAGTATGCCTCATAATATTTTCCTTTTAATTTTATTTGAATTTATGTGTATATGTGGGAGTGTATGCCATGTGCATTTGGGTACCTGCAAAGTCCAGAAGAAGGTGCTGGATCTCCTGGAACTGGAGTTAAATGCTGTTATGAGCTGTCTGACATGGGAACTAGAAGTCAAACTTTGGAAGAACAGCACATGCTCTCAACTGCTAAGCCATCTCTCCAGAACTAAGATTTTCATCTGCAGCCTGCACATTAGAGTAATTTTGCTAGTGCATGCATTATGTAATTCAGACTATAGGAAACATCATGTTTTATTTTGAATCTCTTTCCATTACAGCAGCTCCACTAATACGAAAAGAGATAGAGATAATCTGTCTCTTGAGACATTCAAACATTAACATGAGATTTACATTATCCCATTTTCATAGATAGGTACCTCTTTTTAATCATCCTTAAAAAGACACAAAATGATTAACTATATATGATAAATTATAGTCTGTCTTTTACCCATGTAGATATAAACATGTCATCATTCTACATACATGTTACTACATGATAATAACTTGCTTGAAAGATGCAATGAATTGAAATATTATTTTCACAGGTCCCAGCTTGAGAACTACTCAACACAGAATTTATTTAACTTTATCTGTGTACTAATTGGATTAACATTCAAACCTTACTTAAACTACACCACTACTCTGTCACTGTGCTTCAATTCTGTTATTCCAAAGAAATAAGATTCATACCAAGCTTATGATTGATAAGTAAATCAGCAAACATTGTCTGTTATTACGGTAGCCACTCTGCTGAGAGAATTTTACTAACATATGAGGATTGACTGAGGTGATCAATTCAGAAGTGCTTTAACAAGCACATAATGCAAAATATTATTCTTTGTTCCTCTTTCCGATCTTCCACTTTAAAGTAGGAACACTTAGTAACAGAGTGCGTCTATTCTAAAAGCTTCTGTTGGTGTCCGAAAAAAAGAAGGCACACAAGGGGAGCTAAAGGCTGCGTTTTCGTATTGGTAAAAGAACAATCACATACAGTTCTCCAGACAGAAATGCTTGCCAAGTTTCCCTGGCCATTCAAAGTGCTTTTTCTCCCCCAAGGAATATACAATGAAATACAGCAAAAACTCTGGGACCCGACGGAAAAATTCTGGCTAACCTATCCCATGGCTTCTGTCCCCAAACTGAAAAAACTAGAATTTTCAGGTGAATTCTAATTCCACGAGAGAGTAGTTTTTCTACTCTAATACAGTTCAGCACTTAGTTCCAACAGCCAAGGAGGAACTTCAAGAGTATGTTCGCTGTTACTGTCAAGAGACAAATTGACTTTGGGGACTCACCGGAGGTGGCTTCTTTGGAGGACTTGGAGGTCTAGGCAGCACCTCTTCGGTAGAGACAGGTGAAAAAAGAGTTTCCTTGGACTCATTTTTCTGGAAGGGATTCATGGCTGGCTCCTTACTCTCTCTCTCCTCAAGCATTTGGCTTCAGTAGGCAGTTAGGACAGCTGCCAGCCTACAGTGAAAAGGGGGACTGGCGGGAGGAGGGATGGCCACAGCAACTAGGTTTAACCCTGTGGGTGTCAGTTTCGGTAGCTGCCTGCCTCCGAGCAGAGCTGGAAGCCAAAAGAAAAGAGAGGGTCGGCACACCACTTTCCAAAGAATGTTTGTTTAAAAGGTGTGGTATGGGAAAGAACAAGTCACAAGATGAAAAGAAATGATGCTAGAGAATTTATTGGGGTTATCTGCTTAAGAAAACTATCTTTGTGAATGAATGCCAGACAGTACTCAAGAAGGCAACATTTTGGTTAGGGATGTAACTCAGTAGTAGAGCACTGAGATATGCCTTACATATATAAGGTCCTGAACCTGATCGCTAGTGATTTGGGGGAGGGGGAGAATATGGCATTTTAAATACAGAAGGCTGATTTCAAGTTAATAATATCTGCTATTATTGGGGACTTACTATGTGCAGTGTTAATATTTATGAGCTATATGTATATTATATGTGTGCCTATACAGCCAATAATTTTGTTTACTATAATTTTATTGATGTCTTCATTATACAGAAATTATTGTTCCAAGAGATTGAGAAACTTATCTAAAAATCACAGGACCAGGAAAGTGGCTGGTCTGGAATTTTCACTATGCAGCAACAGATAGGAAGTGTAGAGATAGGTATCAACACTGACCCTGCAGGCTCTGCAGGTATGGAAGCCACGGACACGGAAACGTAGGGACTATAAGGAAATCAGAATGCTTTAAAGAGAGGAAGCCAGCTCTAAACCAAATTTGAGAATAAGGATGAAACAGACTTGGGTTTTCAACATTGTAACATTCACCTAGAAAATTCTATATGTAAAAAAGATAGGGCTAAAGAAAATGATAGAAGGGTTGGAGAGGAGGCTCTGCTGTTAAAGACTAGGCTCACAACTGAAAACATAAGAAAATTACAGGAAAAAAATATTAGTTTGCTAAAGCCACTCTGTATTTTCAACTTCTCGCTTTTGGATTAATCTTTTGATTCTTTAAAAAATTAGAATTTAATTTTGTGCAAAAATTATGAGCCAGTTACTTTCTATGTATTATGGCAAACATTAAATTTTCTTAACTTTCAGTGGATAGATTTTATTCTGACTCTAGAATACTATATTTAGTCCTTATGAAAAGAGGGGCTAGAATACACATGATGACAATAGATATGTTTACACTCTACATTGAATTGGATGTATAGAAAATTGAAATTTTATTAGCTTATGTTAATTATATAAAAGTATTGGCTTTTAGAATGCGAAGAAGGGAAAAACTCCTCCATTGCTGGTGGAAATGCAAACTTGTACAACCATTCTGGAAATCAGTATGGAGGTGTCTCAGAATCAACCTACCACAAGACCCAGCAATATCACTCTTGGGCATATACTCAAAGAATGTTCAACCATACTCCAAGAACATCTGTTCAACTATGTTCATAGCAGCACTATTCGTAATAGCCAGAACCTGGAAACAACCTAGATGTCCCTCAGCTGAAGAATGAATGGGTAAAGAAAATGTGGTACATTTACACAATGGAGTACTAATTCAGTGGTAAAAAACAATGACATCTTGAAATTTGCATGGAAATGGGTGGAACTACGAAAAAAAGCATCCTGAGTGCAGTAACCCAGACCCAGAAAGATGAGCATTGTATATACTCACTCATAGGTGCATATTAGCTGTAAAGCAAAGGATAAGGAGCTTGTAGTCCATGACCCCAGAGAAGCTAAGTAACAAGGAGTACCCTAAGAGAAACATTCTTGGGAAGGGGAAATAAACAAGATCTCCTGCGAAAATTAGGAGCACGGAGGTGGGAGAAGAAAAGGCAGAAGAGGAGGGGAAAAGGGGAGGGGGAAGGAGAACTAGAGGGAAGAGGATGGTCGAGATGGCGGAAGGACAGAGACAGAGAACAAGGAAAGAGATATTTTGATTGAGGGGGCCATTATGGGGTTAGCAAGAAACCTGGCACTAGTGAAATTCTTAGGAATCCACAAGGATGAACCCAGCTAAGACCCTAAGCAATAGTGGAGAGGGTGCATGAACTGGCCTTCCCCTGTAGTCAGACTGATGAATATCTTAAATATCACCATAGAGTCTTCATCCAGCAGCTGAAGGAAACAAAGGCAGAGAACCACAGCAGATCATTGTGCTGAGCTCCCAGAGTCCAGTTGAAGAGTGGGAGGAGTGAAAATATGAGCAAAGAGGTCAAGACCATGATGGGGATACTCACTGAAACAGCTTACCTGAGCTAATGGAAGCCTTCCAATTCTGGACTGACAATGGGGGAACCAACATAGGACCAAACTAGGCTTTCTGAATGTGGTTGACAGCTGAATAGCTGGGGCAGGCTGTGGGGCCACTGGTAATGAGACCAGGATTTATCCCCACTGCTTGTTCTGGCTTTTTGGAACCCATTCTCCCTGGAGATCTTGCTCAGCCTAGATATAATGGGGGAGGGGTCCTACCTCAAAGCAATGTTCTAGACTTTGTTGACTCCCTCATGGAAAGCCTTACCCTCTCTGAGTGGATGAGAGGTAGGATGGGGGGTGGAAGAAGGGGACAATGGAGGGAGTAGGAGGAGGAAAAGGAGTGGGAAATGGATTTGGCATGTAAAAGAAGAAAAGATAGTTTTTTTAAAAAAAATAAATATAAATTAAAAAATGTATTGGCTTTTATTAAAACATTTCCACACATGCACAGGATATACTCTGAATATAGTCTCCTCAAATTGCCTCTTCTGACTCCCCTTGTTGCATTATTTTTGTCAATTCAAAGAGGTAAAAGAGGCACAAAAGAACCTAGAGCCCATGCATCTATAAATCAAAACAATGTAAATCAAATAAAAAAAGGGAGAAAATATTGCTAAAGGCTATAAAATGTTTTTCTAAACCTTAAGGTTGCATCATGAGGAATAAACCATCAAGTCAGGCAATACCAAAATGAGCAATTTCATTTGAGTCTGTGGGATATTGAGAGTGGCAGAATAAGACGAAGAAGGACAATGTAGGGAGGGGAAAATATGAGCAAAGCAAAATGCAATGTAAAATTTTTATAAGGGAATTAATTATCTTCTATGTTCACTATTTTTTTAAAGAGTGTATAGCCCTATTTCTTGAAAATTTATTTTATTTTTTTAAAAAAAAAAACTAACTTTTCTCCTTTTCCATACCAATCCCAATTCCCCCTCTGTCCGCTCCTCCCATACCTTCCACCTTTCCCCCCCTGCCCTGCATCTACTCCTCAGAGGCTTCCCATGGGGAGCCAACAAAGTCTAGCATATTACTTTGAGGAAGGACCAAGGCCCTCCCCCACTATATCTAGGCTGAGCAAGGTATCCCTTCAAAAAGGATGGGGTCCAAAAAGCCAGTGCAAGCAGTAGGGATAAATCCTGGTCCAACTGTCAGTGGCCCCTCAGTCTGCCCCAGCCATACAACTGTCACCCACTTTCAGAGGGCCTATTTTGTTCCTATGCTGCTTCCTTCCCTGTCAGGCTGGAGTTGGCGGGCTCCTAAACAAAAGGTAGAGAGAGAACATTCAAATTAACAAAATCAGAAATGAAAAGGGGGACATAACAACAGACACCAAGGAAATTCAGAGAATCATTAGGTCATACTACAAAAACCTGTACTCCATAAAATTTTAAAATGTGAAAGAAACGGACAATTTTTATGGATAGGTACCAGATACCTAAATTAAATCAGGACCAGTTGAATAATTTAAATAGACCTATAACTTGCAAGGAAATAGAAGCAGTCATCAAAAACTCCCAATCATAAAAGTCCAGGGCTGGATGGTTTCAGTACAGAATTCTACCAGAATCCAAGAACTAACACCTATACTTCTCAAATTGTTCCACATAATAGAAACAGACGAAACACTGCCAAACTCTTTTTATGAATACAGTTACCCTGAAAAATTCCTACATTGACTGTTTGAACTATTTTTTTCCACAATGAAACATTTTTCCCCCTAAACTTTAACTTGGACTTTGAGCAGGTTTTCTCAGCTTCTCTTACAGTCTTCATCTGTTCTCTCTCTCACCAACCTTTACCCAAAGAATAGTCCAGCTTTACTTCTGCCTGTAGCATTAATGATTAATCTGTAGTTATTCTTTTAGAAAATATGGCCTTTCATGACCTACCTTGGTTAAATACTAAATCTAAAATAGGCAGCAGTTTCTGGTCAAGCCAACTAGCAGAAGCGCAGGTGCCTTTAGACTGATTATATCACCGGCTTCTCTTGTACTGGCCTGTACTTTTAGAAAGCATTTAATTTGGAAGCACAGATGAAGCTCCTGTATGCAATGCACCCATGCAGTCTCACTCAGAGATCTTCTGACCACCAAACTCCAGAGTGTAAAGTTCTCAATTTGTTTCCAGACAAATTCCTATGAAATTTATCTTTATGTGAGACAGGATCTTACTTGGTCCCCACCTCCCTGTTTAGCCAAGGAATGTCTGATCCTCCTACTTTTAATTCCAGTATGCTGAGTGCTGGGATTCCCGGAATAAGCCACCACTCACTCCTGGTTTGTATGGTGCTGGAGATTGATCTCAAGGCTTTCCCAATGCTAAGCAAGCGCTCTACCAACTGAGTCATATCCCAAAGCCTGGAATTTGTCTCTTGATTATGCCAATAAAATAACAGCATTCCCAGAATTAAACAGTATCAGAGAGGTAAGGAATCTTAAGTTTGAGCCTTTCTTAGGTAAATTCAGCTTATCTAATGCTAAGAGTCATTTAGAGAAATACCATTCTGAGGTGCTTGCTATGCTCTATTGCTTTTGTTAAGCTGGTCTCAAACAGAAGGGTAAAGGTCTAAGAGATAACTAAGAGAAAATGTCTTTGGCATAATGAAGATAAACTCCAGAGACACAAAAGTCAATAGATATAGAAGAATCCAACTATCAGAATCAAATGCTAGTGACAAAAATAAAAAACATTAGTGGTCTCTATGATTTGACAGCAGAGAGTAGTTTTAAGTTACTCATAGAATGAGCTCTAAAATGAGTAGTCAGAGAAAAGAAGCAAATATGAAATTAAAAGTAAATGTGTATTCAATAATGTCCAAGATATAAAATGAGAGCCCACACAAAACTGTATTTAAAATCAGCAATAAATAGATAGATAAGGGAACTTAAACACCAGTCCTAATAACATGAAGAATAAATGAAATGAAAGATGTTGAAGAGCTCAACCCTGAAGATATCGATCGTTAGTGAAAGAAAGAGGTAATTAAAGACTTGAATAAATGGAGACATGCCATACTCATGACTTGGAAGGTTCATATTATAAAAGGTCAAAAGTCACTGCAGCAGGTTTTATGAATGTAAAAAAATGACTATTTAACTCTTACAATTCAAATGAAAGTATAATAAGCCAAAAATAGCAAAGTCAATTTGCTGAAAAATAACCATGGAGGATTTGAACTGCCCAATCAATACCTATTATGAAGCTATCATAACCAGAACATAACTGTGGCAAAGATAGAACAGAGCAGAATTCAGAGAAAGATCAAAGAAAGATGATTCAAAGAAAGATGACATACTTAATATTAGAATTAATAAAAACTGTTTTCTAAAAATACAATTAAGAATGAAAAAGTACATCACAGTGGGAGAAAATGTGCAGAATGTACATGTCTATCAAAAGCGAGATGCCAATACTATGTAAGCAACTTCAAAAATCAATTGTAAATAAAAATATTCAAACAGATGTTTCTCACAGCCAATAAATCTGCACACAGATCATCAATTATATGGGTGCAAACACAGTTCAACTATGAGCATGTGAGTTACATTTATCTATAAAATAATACATAGAAGGAAAAGCTGCTGAGCTAAAATAAATGATTTTGAATATTTTCAAATGATGTATCATTTTCTTTACCCATTTTTTCTATTGAATTGTTAACGTAAATCTGGAAGGTATATTTGAGTATTGCTGATATTAACACTGCCATTCTTTGTGCTGCATGACTTTTCTATGTATTGATTTTATGGACTTTTACAATTAAATATAACTTATAACAAAGTGCACAAATCATGAACATTCAGTTCCATTGATTTTACACATGGCTATCACACAGGCAAGGTAAAAAACATTCTCTAGTAAAAAAAAAAAATACTCTCTTCATGGCTTGGAAGTCCTTCAAAGAATAATACCCATTGCTTCCTAGTCAAATTCCCCTCCACCAGAGTAATCACTATTCTTTCATCATCACAGATTTCATTTGCTTCTACTGAGTTTCATGTAAATAGAGTAACACTGTTTACATTCTCTATGTCTGACTCCTGTTACTCCAGACTACATCGGTGAGATTCATCTATGTTGTTGCCCAAAGCAAGATATTATTTTCTGCTGTTTGGTCAAATTCACTATACAAATAGATCATTATTTATTTAGCCATTCTTAGGTTGATGGACGCTTGGGTGGTTCCAACTTTAGTGTTGGCAATTGTCAACTTAGTTTAAACTGGAAACTGTTTCTCAGAATCACCTTCTCTGTTAGGCTCTTGGCCTCCACTTGCATGATATTTGGGAAGTAGAAATGAAAGCAGGAGGTGTTACTGAGTGACAAACTGCAGCGACATTGTGATTAGACATTAACGATCCTCTCCTGATGGCTCTGTAAGTGTAGGGCAATGCATTTGAAGTCCACATGACTTTCAAGTCTTTAGGGTTTTATTTTTCTTAGGCTCTTCAGGATGTCTGTGATACTATTATATATATATATATTTATTATAAGTTAAATAATATATATACTTTGATTTTCATCCATGACTCTTGGCTCATTGCTCCTGTAATTCTTATTCTCTAGGTCTTCTAAGTTATAGAATGTTAGGATATTCCCAACCTCCAAAGCAAACCTCTGAAAACAGTCTCTCTTCCTTTCTCCCTCTTTTTTTTTTTTTTTTTTTTTTTTTTTTGGTTTTTCGAGACAGGGTTTCTCTGTGGTTTTGGAGCCTGTCCTGGAACTCCCTCATTTTTTTAGTTCATCTTATCCTCCCTTCATCCTTTGGGCTCTCCTTCTTCTGTCATTTCACCTGCTTGTTTTTGTCCCCAAGGCAGATCAGAGACACTAGAATTTCAATCTGACAAGGCAGACCACAGAGTCTAAAAATATACCCTAAGCTTATCCTATTGTTAAGCACATCATAAAGACAGTCTCATCTTCTTTGTGTAACAGTTGGTCATTAGACCCTTTTCATTTCAGAAGAACTTGCCCCAGGCCCATGGGGAAGAAACACTGAAGAATCTGGACAGACAGGCCGAGTTAGGTTTCTTCATCCAGTCTGTCTGCAGTTGTGCCTATGTAATGAAGTCTCCATAGACTCCAGAAGGACATGATTTGGAGAACATCCAGATTGCTAAACTTTGTGTGCCCAGAGAAGGTGTAGACTCTCCATACTCCTTCCCCATACCTTTACCTCTTCACGTTACCCTTCATAAAAATATGTTTATGAGTCTGTAAACCACTGAAGCAAGTTAATTGAACTAGAGGAGGGATTATAGTGAGCTCCATTTATGACCAGTTGGTCTGAAACACAATTAAACAATCCAGTGCTTGTGATTGACATCTGAAGTAAGAGGGAGCAGCCTTGGGGACTGGGTACTTACCCTGTGTAATCTGATGTTATCTCCAGGCAAGGAGTATCATAACTAAATTGAATTAGAAGACACACAACTGGTGTCTGCTGTAAAATGCTGGCTCACTTGTTGGAGAGAAATCCACCACACATTTTGGGATCACAAATTTTATTGAGTTGATATTGACAATGTTAGACTACAGGAAAAACCCAAAACCTATTCCCCTCCCTTTGGAGGGTATACAGGATAAAGATGAATTCATTAAAATGGCATTTAAGCTGAGTGAGGTGATGCATGCTGAATTTCTGAATTTAGGAGGTTGAGGCAGGAGGAATGTGAGTTAGAGGCCAGCCTGGGTGACATAATGAGACTCTGTTTCAGAACATGCTCCCCTCAAAAAGTCTTAAGAATATTCCATTTACAAAGACAATAAAAGGAGGAAACAAACTGAGCTGTTTTGATTATAAGAAAAGGGGCCTGACCAAAAGACACTTAAGATCATGCTCAACCTCCTTAGCGATCAGGGAAATGCAAATCAAAACAACTTTGAGATATCATCTTACACCTGTCAGATT
>NC_022010.1:67174646-67177659 GCF_000317375.1 Microtus ochrogaster
ATAAATTAATGGAAGAGAGACTAGAGAGAAGAAAAATGAAAGAAAGAGAAGAATGTAAATCAAATGTGATGACATTCTCTTAGGAATAAAGATAAAACATGAGAATACCAATAAAATGTTGAAATTCTGAATCAATTTAATGTTTTTCAGCAAAAGTTACATATTTTCCTCAGTCAAGGACTATTTAATCTTAATACGAGACAGATTATCCCACGTTTTACAAATGTTTTCTTTGCAACGCAATATCGCTTCAGTCATCACTGTCACTTTCCGATTCACTCAGCTGCAAATCACTTCCTAAAACAAAACAAACAAAATCGTAGTCATTAAAAATGTGAACTGTTAATATTTAATGTGTTCATTTAGCTTTATCAAAAATAAACGTGCAAATGTTATGTCGAAAGTGATTCTGTTAATCTAGCATTTTGTAATTGATAATATGATTGCTTATCATATAATTACGCCACATATCTGGTAAAGCAATCAATACTGCCTAGAAAAGAGAAACCATAGCAGCAAACTCCCAGTGGCACCTATCACTTACGTTAGCCTCCTCTCACATGCTGATGACATCGTCCCTCTTTCCACTATCGGCTTATCATATCAAGAAATGAGATAAAAATGCCTCCTCTCACATGCTGATGACATCGTCCCTCTTTCCACTATCGGCTTATCATATCAAGAAATGAGATAAAAATGCTTTTAAAAATCAAACTATTATTTTCAAGAGGAAAAAAATGTATAATACCTTTAATTTAAAATGCATTTCAAGCCATTATGGAACAGATGTTAAGGGTCACTAGACTAGATGTCATTCAATGTCAGAATGCTTGCCTATGCACAGAGCCTGGGGTTCAACCCTTAGCACCATAAAGAATATCTAATAACCGATTGTCTGTGAGCTTAGTCACTGAGCTAACCTCAATGGAGCACAAAGACAGGAAACAGATATCTAGCAGGGACAAATGCTGTGTGGAACTGTGGAAAGACAGCAGGAGGTGCTATTACAGATACTGTTGCTGGGAGAGCTTCAGGAGAGGCAACATTTGAACAGAAATTTAAGGTAGAAAGTCATAAAAAAAAATGGAGGCATAGTGTCTAGCTGAAGAGAACAAGTATAAATGCCCAAGGCAAGTGTAGAGTGGTTGTGATTTTTTAATTATACATTTTTCGGTAATTTCACACATGCATATAATGTATTTATATCATTTCCACCTCAAACTCACCTCTACAACTAACTCCTCCTGGATGCCTCCCTCCCTGACAACACATCATTTTCCAAACTTTATATCTTAGTTTTCTTTTTAATCCTCTGAGTCCAATTGGCTGAGTCCAATTGGCTCTGCCTGCATATACAAGGGTGGAGCTTGGATCACACCTCTGAAGAAAACTGACTTTCCCAGAGTAGGCTTGCAGTACATGCCAGAATAGGGGTGGGACTTACATGATTTTTTTTTTTTTTGACTTGCAAAAGGGCTACTGTGGCTAGAGTGGGATAAATGAGAAAAATAGGGAACGAGGTCAGAAAGACCAGAAAAAGTCACAGCAAGGATTGTTTGAATGCATGGGACAATTTTAAGTAGGCAACTAAGGTGAAGCTAACTACATTGGTGAATACACAGGCAACTAAGTTGAAGCTAACTACATTGGTGAATACACTGTAAGAGTATAGAAGAAACATTGAAGCAGGGAGAGAAGTGGAGTCTTTGCAGCTCCTCAGAAGAAAATGCCAGCTTTGACTTGGCCATGCCAGCAGAACTGTCACTTTGTCCTCAATGCGCCATAGTTTAAGTGTGCCTTTATTCTCATGTATCCAGTTTAGAATCTGGAGTAGATTCATGACTGTGTTAGCCCTGGAAAATTCTAAAGTTTTCCATACTCTCCCTTCTAGTCATTCATAGAATTCCTAGTATACAGTGTTTCATCATTGCCATCTATTTTCTATACCTCTAAATTGTCTCTCTTATTTTTTATTTTATATTGTGTTCTGGAATATTTCCATAGTATTATCTTCCATCTAACTAATCCATTTTTTATCCATGTCCATCTTGACTATTTTTATTGACCTTTTTCAAGAAATTTCCATGACCTGTCCTTTCAAAAGATTTTTAGACGTTTATTTACTCACATGTGTGTGCATTCATGCATGCACGTGGGAGTCAGGGGTCAGTTTGTGGATGTCAGTTCTCTCCTTCCACCATGTGATTTCTGGAGACTGAACTCAAGTCAGAAAACTTGGTGACAAGTGTCTTTACCCACTGAGCCATCCCACTGATGCAAATTTATTTTTAAAATGATGGAACTCAAACTCTGGGCCTTGTGTATGCTATGCAAACACTCTTCTGTAGAGCTACTTTGTTATTTTCAAAATTTGTTGCATTTTACTTATTTCTGCTTTCCTTTCCTTTATTATCTTTTTAAAGCTATGTTTTGGATTAGGTGTGGTTGTTCACACCTTTAATCTCAGCACTCAAAAGGTAGAAGAAGATGAATTTTTTTTTCAGGCCAGTCAGACCTACATAATGAGATCTTGTCTCAAAATAGGAAAAAGAAAAAAAAAGAAAAGAATTATGTCTTCATAATATCTTTCTTAGCAACACATTTTTTTTCTTGTTTCAGAATTCTGTTTGCCCATTTTGAGGGGAAGTTTGTCTTTTTCTCTACCTTTTTAACACTCTTACAGGATTTTGAGGTTCTTTAAACCCAGCCTACAGTTTCATTTACCAGAAACAGGTTTTACAATCACATTTAAAGATTGCTATCTTCTGAAGATATGGTAGGTCCCTTCAATGAGCCAGTGAATAACAAGGCTGTAAAAGCAATGGGTTGAGAAACAGCAGCAGCTGTCAGCATGCAAATGGTGCCTTTTCCCAGCTTCCTTTTACTAGCTGAAGATCATCCACATATTTACAGATCTTTCCCACCTCACCCTGCCTCCACCATAGACTGTCTACTTCCAACAGAAATCATAACTTAACTTCCCTACTTATATCAAGCAACTTTGTGTGTGTTC
>NC_022010.1:67177917-67190542 GCF_000317375.1 Microtus ochrogaster
CTTAGGTTTTGTTTTTGGTTTTTAACATTGATTCTAGGGACTCAACTAACGTCTGCTAAGCACCTTATTAACTGAGCTATCTCTCTAGCTACATAACAAGCACTTTGTATGTGTATGTATGTGTCTATACATGCAAGGGCAGTCAGAACACAGCCTTGGACATTGTTCTTCAGGCACTGGGATCTGCCAGCTAAGCTAGACTGGCTGACTGCCTGTCTCTGCCTCCCCAGCAGTAGAATGGCAGGCATGCAGCTCCCCTGCGGCCACATACAGTTTTTAACATGGGTTCTGGGAAGCCAATTCAGGTCTTTATACTTACATAGCAAGTGCTTTACTGACAGAGCTGTCTCCCAGCCAACATTCCAAGCACTTCTTTTTTTTTTTTTTTAGTATTTTTTCTCTGATATTTTTTATTACTTTATAAATAATAGGAATAAAAATTTCCACTTCCTCCCCTCCTCCAACTTCTTTCCCGCTTCCCCACTCACCTTCCTCCTCCCCCTCCAGTTCTCAAGAGAAGGCAGGGTACCCTGCCCTGTGGGAAGTCCAAGGCCCTCCCCCCTTTATCCAGGCTTAGGAAGGTGTGCATCCAAACAGACTAGGATCCCAAAAAAGCCAGTACATGCAGTAGAGACAAATCCCAGTGCCATTATCATTGGCTTCTCAGTCAGCCCCCATTGTCAGGCACATTCAGAGAGTCCAGTTTGATCCATGCTCGTTCAGTCCTAGCCCAGCTGGCTTTGATAAGCTCCCATTAGTTCAGGCACACTGTCTCAGTGGGTGGATCAATTCCTCATGGTCCTGACTTCCTTGGTCATATTCTCCCTCCTTCTGCTCTTCAACTGGACCTTGGGAGCTCAGTCCAAGCACTTCTAAGCTAATCTTGAAAGTTATCCAAGCTGCTTCCTACTACTTCCCTTTAAACTCAAAACCAATACCATTAACAAATCCATTTTTTTATGTTTGTACTTCAATTCTTTTCTTTAAAAAAGTTTTATTCTGCTTTTTAAATTTATTTTAAAAATTTATTTAATTTTATTTTATGTACATGTGATATCTATCTGCATGCATGCCTGTACACCACCTTTGTGTAAGCCCTGGGAGCCCAGAAGAAGGGGGCATATCCCCTGGACATGTGTGTAGTCTGTTACCCCAGTGCTAGATCCCTAGAGCTCACTGGCCAGCTAATCTAGACTAATCAGTGACTTAGAGGCAAAGTAATAGAACTTGACTAAAAATATGGTGGAAAGTAATAGAGGGAGACAACTGAAGTTGACTTGCAGCCTACAAATGCATGGGTACACAAATGCATGCATACCTGTACATACACATATATACATGTACACTACACATAAACAAATACATAGAAATAAATAAATAAAGCAATATAATTATGTTAAGGTCTAGTCTCTACTGTAAAAGAAATTGCAAACTTTGAAAAGTTTAAAGCAGGAGAGGTGATAAATTATATTTGAATCATTTAAAGATCAATATGGCTAATAATATACACAGTGGATCAAAATGGCCTTGACTGTATACACAAGACTTGCATAAGATCAAGCCAGTCAAGCATGAATGTAGAAGGGCCTTACAAAACCCCATCCTGAAATGAGGAGTTATTGGTAGTTGATGGTTGCTGGAAGGAAAACTCTGAAGTTATCTTCAGAGATGCATCCCTTGGAAGGTTGCTCTTGCTTCAGCTAATGAACCTACAGACATGTACACAAACATACTGGCAATACACAGTGGACATTGCAGTTAAGACAAGAGAGAACATGAAGTTAGGAGGAAGACCTGGAAGCAATAGCAGGAATCAAGAAAATGAGCCGAACTACAGTGGTAGTAGTAGAGACAAAATGAAGTAGATGGATTTGAAAAATATTTAGGAGGTAAAAGTCAACAGGACTTGGTGAAGTATTAACTACACAAAAAGAAAAGAGAGACACTCACCCCAGAATACAATGGACTTCTGGTTTACATAATGAAACAAATGCTGCCGTTCACTAGGCAAAACTCAGTGAGCCAAAGAATATCAGGTTAATTTTTGGACAAAGCATATTTGAGGTGCCTTTTACTAGGAGATGAAGCCAGACCTATCTACCCAGGACTCAGAGGTCCGCATGGAGATATGTACTGGACAGTTACCTACATATAAGTATTGGCTGAAACAGAAGCATGAGTTGGCTATCTAAGGAAAGAGGATAAAATAAGAAAACACAGAGGAACCCCAACTCTAATGATAGAGTAGATTTTAAACATGGCTAATGGTTATAAAATGAGACTCTTCTTTGACTAAATTTTAGTTCCCAACAAACATGGCTACACTGCAAATCCTGTTTTAGTTACTTGTGCTCATGTATACTTACGTAAAGTACTCATCAGTAGGCCACTGTTGTCATGAAATCTATTGCGGCTAGCATCAGTATCTGGAGTCCTGTACTGTGGCCTGGCAGACATGCTAGAATGTCCTGAGCTATATGTCCCTGGACCTGAAGGAGAGGATCGGTCATCATCTTCTGAATCGCTAGAACTATCCTCACTGCTTGAAGACGAGGTACTTTTGGAATCTGATGAACTGTCGCAACTACTCATCTGGTCCATTAGACTAGCTTCTGCCTTCAGTTCTGAAAGAAGAAATATACGTAAAATAAATAACATGAAGAAACACAGTAACATATAAATGCATTATCTTTTAAGAAGACTTTGATAAATACATATTACAACATCTAAATTAACATTTATTTTTAAAAATGTCCTGTAGCATTGTTAACCAAGAGACTCCAAACACACAGCCTGTTGATGTTGCCCTTGGTTATCTGGGGGTGGAAGGTAGGTCCTTGCTGTTGAAGATATCATGTGCTTCAGAAACAGGACCCAAAGACTCCTGAGCCAGAACCAACCTGAATGCCCTCTCTCTGAAGACTAACTTTCATGGTAGCAGAAGGTGCCATGCAAGCTTCCAATGGAAAGAGGCAACCAGCAGTCCCACCCAGCTACCATTTGCCTCTGAACAACATCAAGGACTAGCTTGACACGATAACCCTAAGAGAGCAGTGATTGTGCACACACCTTGGTGATACCAGCTGCTCTCTAATTGTACGTAAGACCCAGTCAACCAGAGACAGACCATACCTGGTACTGGAAACCTACTTAACTACTCGGTGCTAGTGAAGTCATGATTATTGGAAAAGGATCTACAACTACCAATTTACTAAAAACCAACATAATTCTTGATAACAGCCATCTATAAACATTTGTCCTTGTACCCACAGATAAGTGTAGTCTTCGCCCCTGATTGAAGAAACTTCTCCTTGCAACAGGCAGAGATCATAACAGAAAACCACAATCAAAATGGAGAGTTGTGGAGCCCAGTACTAACAGAAACAGCTAAAAGACACTCCTGAACCTCAGGGAACATCAGGGAAAAGGGAACAGAAAGATTGTAAGGCTCAGAGGGTCAGGGAGTTTGCTGTGAGATTGTGTCTCCTAGTAATATCAGGAGTTAGACTCAGAGTTTACTGCCCAAATGATAGCAAACAACAATGACACAAATGAGCATGGCAGACTGGACAAAGGAAAGTCCTTGTGGCCTCAGTTCTGCATGAAGAATATAGGCAACTGAGGAAATCTTGGAGTGAGAGAAATAGCCTTCACACACACACACACACACACACACACACACACACACACACACACACAATCATGGAGCAGTCTTTGTTGTATTAAGCCACAGACTTCCTTTCCCCAGGAACTGTACTTCAATTGCTAGTAAAGCCCCTTTGTCAAGTTCACCAGTAGGAACTCTAGTTACTGGAGATTTACCAAGAAAACCAAAACAGACCTACAAAAGGTCTGGAATTAGAATGTCATTTGAAACATAGCCCACAAAAGCAGGCAAGTATCTGCATGCTAAACCTGAACCATGACTGCCTGCTAAGCAAAAGATTTAAATATTGTCCCTAGAATACAAACCAAAATGAAGATGTGCTGGGAAGTTACCTATTATGCTGTAAATCAGGAAAATCATAACTTGAATGAGGAAAGCCCACATCAATTCTCAGAAAAATTAGATGTAAGACTTATCTGAGAGGATCTTAAGATAACTTTCACAGAATGATTCAATTATAATTTCTCTTGAATCAAATGAAAAAATTTTAAAAACTAGAAATTTTAAACACAGATGAAATGGAAACTGTAAAAATGACAGCACAACCCGCTGGGTAGAGAGCCCACTTACCAGAGAATGAATAAACCATGAGAACTCCCTTGATCTAAAGCAGAAAATATCTGAAACAAAGCGAACAGGTCCCCAAAGATCTGTTGCAGAGTGACAAAAGTGCCAACATTTGTAGCAACTGAACTCTTTGAGGACAGAGAAAGGGGATTGAAAAATGATTAGGAGAAATAATGCCTGAAAACATCCTAAGGTTGATTAAAGACATCAACCATAGAGTCAAGAAGTCGAGCAAATCCCAAATAGAATAAACCCAAAGAAATGCATGCCAAGGTACATCAAAATTAAACATCTGAAAACTAAAGGCAAAGATAAAAGTTCTGAAGGCAAGAGAGACATGACCTATCACTGCAGAAGAATACTGTATAGGTAATATCATGTCTCTCAGTGGAAACTCAGAGGTGGCACAATGCTGTTTAAGTGCTGAAAGAAATGTCAGTGATGAACTCTCCGTTTACCAAAATTAGTGTCCAGTAATGAAAGAGTAATAGATTTCCCTAGGAAGGAGACTAAAAGTACGTGTATTAAGGGAAGGAAAGTGAAAAGTGCTCCTCACTGAGCTTCTTGTTATGGTAGACACTTACCAGTGTCACCCAGTCTCAAGGTGCCTTTCAAGTGGGGAGAGAGAGATCTGAAGGCAGGGAAGGTCTCTGTGGTGGAGGGGAATGAGCACAGTGTGGTGCCACATACACATGCCTTCGCCCCCATGCAGGTGCTGATGGCAAGGGCAGCCTCAACCCAAGCACAGCGGAGCACTTTGAGACTGCAAGCACTCACGTGGCATTATTCCTTTTACTGGTATACTCAGCTTCCTGGTGTCTCTGAGGAAGGGGGGAATCTTAGCCCCTATCTAATTTCTTAAACTGAAATTACAGATAATTCAAAGATATAAATGCAAAAACTGATATACAAATTTTCTAGTGTAAGATCTGAATATGAATTGGAAAAAGTGACTCAACCATCAGAGTGTGGTCAGTAATGGGGCTGGAAAGATGGCCCAGCAATTAAGGGCACGCTCTTTCTGAGGACCCAAGTTTAGTTCCCAGCACCTTTGCCAGGTGGCTCACAACCACATGTAACTCCAGGTTCCAGAAATCTGATGCCCTCGTCTGGCATCTGCAAGTGTGGACCTGCACACATGTGAACATACCTTCCTCCCACACACATACTTTTACATACATACATATGAACAGACATGCATACCCCCCACACATACTTTTAAATTAATCTTTAAAAAGAAGTTAGTAGTACTGTAGGGTCAATAAGTATTTGATAGAATAATTTGATAGGATATAGTCTAGGGAACATGCTATAGAAGCATCTCCAGATAGAGAATTTTCCTTTGTCATATAAATTTAGGACACAAAAACTGTTCTTGGTTCATGTTACCTGATTCTCTCCAACCCTCTTCTGAATTATGACTTCCAAGCAATGCTTTAGTTGAGGTCTGACACAAAACACCACATGCAGGACCTTTTACTTACACCAAAGAATCACTCTTGAGGATACAATACAATTTATTGCTTTCTAGAACTTATTCCATTCAATGAGTTGCTTTTAGGATTTAGTAGCAAGGACTAGAAAGTTTCTTTGAAACCTATGTTAATATATTATATATTAAGATAACATAGAAAACACAAATTACATCTTTATTTTTTGTTTTGCTGGCCAGTAAGCACAGAGCTAAATTCCATTTTAACTTTAATAGCTAGAAAATTTACTTAAAATTTCCCCTTAAGCCGGGCGGTGGGGCGCACGCCTTTAATCCCAGCACTCGGGAGGCAGAGGCAGGTGGATCTCTGTGAGTTCGAGACCAGCCTGGTCTACAGAGCTAGTTCCAGGACAGGCTCCAAAGCCACAGAGAAACCCTGTCTCGAAAAACCAAAAAAAAAAAAAACCAAAAAAAACTAAAAAAAAAAAACCAAAAAAAAATAAAAAAAAATAAAATTTCCCCTTAATTCCTTAATTTTTAACTACATATATCTCTCTATATATGTATATATTAATATAAAGATATATATTATAATATAATATATACCATGATTCAGATCTATTTTGGAAGTAGTCATAATATAAGATAAAATAAAATTCAAAATCTCTTGTAATAAGAACTTGGAGTTGACAGCTTCCTTACTGCTTGTAGAGACAAGACTAACATGCTATGGATTACATACTTTACTGGGCCTAAAAGGGAAGGGGGAGTTATTGAGATACATGCAAATTATGATGACAGAATATAGAAGCAACTAATTTACTTTGATGACTGGGGTCTTGCTGCTGTTACAATACTGTACCATCAATATCCTAACTGTAGCTAGGGGTGGAGGGGAAGAAAATTTAAGTTTTTCCCTTTAAATGTTCTTCTATCCCTCCCCAGATATGCCTTCCTGCTAAGAGGGACACGGCAGATGAAACAACTCTCCTCCTGCTTCTGTTGGGTTGGCGCCTTAGACATCTATAACTAACTATAAACAATACATTTCATAGGAAGAGGCTACAAAGAACTGAATATGAAATACCTTTTTGCCCCAAATAGTTATAAAAAGAAATTATATGACATGGATATAATACGCTAATTTATATGTTACATCATTACCCCAGAAAAGGACACAATCATAAAATACACTGTTCTCTCACTAAGACCTACGGTTAGTTCCACTGCTAGTGGAAATTCAAACTTTTACTCAATATTACTTACCTTTCATAAACTGACATTATATATACTTAGATTTTACCTCTTTCAATATCATCCATTGGAGATGCTGGAGACATCTTGTCTTCTGATGGAGAATGGTGTTCAAGATTGGAAGTCCTAGGTGGATTCCACATTTGTTGCTGCTGTTGTTCTAGTCTATACTGAACTTTACTACTTCCTTCAACTCTGCAATTAAAAATATCAAATACAAAAATAGGCAAGATAGCAATGTAACAAATTCAACTTACTAAGTTACTAATTTTTTTCATTTGTTTTTTAGAAATCTTTCAAATGGCATTTAAGAATCAAAATGTTAATTCATTTAACAAATATTTATTGAGCTCCTTCTATATGTTTGGAATACAACACACCAGTGCAATGATGGATCCAAATGGAACAACGCAAAAAAGAAACAAAGCAAGAACAACCCTACTGCTCAAACTGAGCAGACAATCAGTTATAAATGACTAAGATAAAGAGAAAATATGTATAAATTTATCATTTCTATTAAAACTGAATCGCTTCCAAATTTTCCATTTGTAATTTTTAAACAGGCATGTTAACAATGGAGGTGTAAATACTTTTTTCAACATTTTAATGAAGAGTGTACTTCAGAGTTTTGTTTGAGGCTTGCCTTTCCCATTTCCTGTGATCAAATCTTACCAGTTTTTCCTTCCCAAAGTGTTTAGCCTCTCATTTTCTCTCACTCACTCACACTCTCCAAAATCTTAGTTTACACATTTTCCAGTTTTCAACACTGTTTCTTTTCATTCGGTTTCGTTGCTGGACTAATGTTTCAGACCAGAGCTATAAACATGCCAGTCCCTAGTTTGAAATACCTTAATATGTAACTACTACCAGCAAGGAAACATTCTAATTTCTTTGTTAATATTCGAGGCATTAAGCTCAACCTTCTTTTACAACCTAAACTCTAATCCCCTGTCAACATCATTCCCCAATTTGCAATTCTTACACAAGTGCAGAGACAGATATCTGCTCTGTTTAAACGAATCTTATTTTCTAGTCCCCCCCCCAAAAAAAATCAGCTATATTCCTTCTTCCCACTTGCTTTATCTTGTACCTTTTTGGATCAGCTTAAGAGAGCTAGGGCAGCAGGGACATTAAGAAACAGAGATTCTCGGGATTCTTCTCTCAGTTGAGGTTGACTTTGGGAATGACTACTTTTTAAAAGACATTGTCGTTAGCGTAAATTAGTTGTACAAAATAATGAGCTTCATTATGACATTTCCATACATATATAATGTGCTTTGATAATATTCATTGTTCAATCCCTCTCCCTTGCTTTCTCCCATTATAGGAGCTTCTGTTTGTTTTTTTTTTATTGAGAAAAAGAGAAAAAAAAAGTTTCTGCCTCCTCCCAGCCTCCCATTTCTCTCCCCCTCTTCCTTCTCCCCCTCCCCCCTTTTCTCTCCCCCTCCCTCTCCAGTCCAAAGAGCAGTCAGGGTTCCCTGCCCTGTGGAAAGTCCAAGGTCCTCCCCCCTCCGTCCATGTCTAGGAAGTGACATCCAAACTGGCTAGGCTCCCACAAAGCCAGAACATGAAGTAGGATCAAAGCCCCGTGCCATTGTCCTTGGCTTCTCATCAGCCCTCATTTTTCACCATGTTCAGAGAGGAGCTTCTGTTTTAAACACACATTTAAGGCAATTCTTAGAATGTTAACTTCCTTTGAAGCAACATTTTTCTTTTCTTTTTAAACATTTATATTTAGATTTATTTATCTTATGTGTGTTTTTTCTGTGTTTATGCATGTGTACTCATGAGTGCTTGAACTTGTGGAGGTCAGAAGAGGGCCCTGGATCCCCTGCTATTGGAGTTACAGATGGTTGTGAACTACCATGTGGATGTTGGGAATTAAACCTGGATCCTCTGCAAGAGGAACAGTGCTTTTAACCACTGAGAATCTCTCCAGCTCCAGAGGTAACGTTTTCCACAAGGCTTTCCTAAAGGTTCTTAGCAACCATGGCCTCTCCTTTTGATTCTCACAGTCATTTTGTCTATACTGTTTAACTTTTTATATTATCTGGTTTAAAATGTACCAAGTGTATCTAAAAAGGACTTAAGGTGGCTATATTTTCTTATTGAATTTTAAATTAACTTACTTATTAGAATGATTAAGATGTATAAAATTAGAAATCTTAAGGTTAGTTTTTTATACAACAAACTTTCCTTTTCCCAAATGCTCAATACATTTTTACTAATAAGGATGAAGTTATTCTGGACAGCGGAGAATGGGTCTGTTCAGTCCCAGTCTATGAAAGTACTACAAAGGTATACTTGCACACATAGAAATCATTTTATACATCACAAGGTATTGTGATATTTTCACTAAGGATCATCACTAAATTTGAACTTAGAAAAATATTTAAAGTAAATTTTGAAATTTTATCTTTTTGTGTAAGTGTTTGTGTGTGTGGATATGTCTGTGAGTGTGGTGTGTGTAGACATAACATGGCATTGGTGGGCACTGAGCATGCTGCATTATCACTGTCCACCTACTCCTGTTTCCAACTGCTGCAGTGCCAAGCTCACAGGCATGTTGGTGCGCATGCCTGGCCACAGGTACTGGTATGTGAACTCTGGTCCTCACGCTTGCACAGTTACAGATGAGCCATATTTGCAGTCCCCATTCAAAGCTTTTTAAAAACACACCTTCTACTATAATTTGACCTAATCCATTAATTCTTTTTCCTTAGATATGTATATGTTGATAGAGTCATATATTTCAATATGCCACCTACCTTGTTTTTTTCACAGTGATGTTGCTGCTGAGTTTTTCCAGGCGACACTCCCCAGTATCATGGTTAATAATCAAAATGCATTCTTTTAAGTAAGGTCTCTTGGAACCTTTGAAAACCGTGACTGGTGGAGTTGAACCCTGTTAAAAAAGTTAATCATCATTACTTGAAATTTATCACGACAATTCTATTGAACTGGGTGTTGAGTTTTTCTGGTACTTTTTCTCAATCCATGTTATGTATCCAGTCACTTAAAAACTTTTGAAGCTTACTACCCTTAAAGCAATGGGTATGGCTTAAAACAGAAATACAAAGACTGAGATCAAGGCAGATCTAGTAGTATAGGGCTTTATTCCCAGCTACTCAGGAGGTTAAGTCAGGAGGGTCCCAAGTTCAAAGCCTGTCTGGATTACAGAATGAGATCAAAGCTAGGTTAGGTAACTTAGAGGGATCCTATAGCAAGATAAAATCTGAAGAAGAGGATTAGGAATGCAGTTCAGTGGTATGGTACTTGCCTAGTACGTATGAGCCTTTAGGTTCAAACACACATGGATATATGTACACACACACACACACACACACACACACACACACACACACACACACAAGCTGAGATCTCAAACCTGCTATCACTGAAGAAAGGAAAAAGAAGATATAATTACCCCCAAAACAGTAAGATTCATTTTATTTGCATTAGGCAACTGGGATTCAATCTGATCTAATCTAAAAATATATTTAGAGGAAAGGAAACAGAAATTTTGAATCATATCCTATTTTAAGATGATCAAGAAAGCATCAATAAAGAACAAATCTTATTATTAATTTTCTTAAGTGTGATAACAACATATGGTTAACTAAAAATTGAAAAGTCCTTTCTTAACAATGCAGAAACAATGATTTAAGAAATGAGTTAAACTTTAGGATTTTTCTTTAAAATACACCAGAAGGGAGTGGTGAGTGAATAGTTGCTCAGTAACATTTAGTTTTTCTAGTACGTTATTTTTTACAAGTTAAAGGGAGAATGGGGAGATAGCTCACTTGTTAAATGCTTGCCACACAAGCTAAGGACCTGAGTTCTATCCCTAGCATCCAGAGTAAAAGGTGTATGGTGGTGCATATTCATGATCTTAGCACTGGAGAAGAGACAGGCAGGTCTCTGGATTTTTCTGACCAGGTAGCCTAGCCTACTCTGTGAGCCTCAAAAGGTAAGGATATTGGCTCCTAAGAAATGACATGTAGAGATGAGCTCTGGTCTCAATTCATGTGTGAATGCATGTGCAAACACACACACACAAGAAACTCAGCCCATTACTATCATTCTGTAACTTCCCTTATTTTTCTTATTGCCACCTCCAAACACAAAAATTATATGTTATCATTATCTTAGTCTCACATATATAATTCCTAAACATAGTTCACCCATTTTTGAATTTTATAAAAGTGTATTCACATTTTAAAGCACTTTAAAACTAATTCTTATCAAGTACAATAGAGCTATTGGGTTAGAAAAGGGTGACTGAAAGAAAGCTAAAGGCCCATCATACGTCAATAATTTAGAGAGTCACTAAAAGAAGTATGAGATAAATTTGGTGATTGAAAATTTCACAAACAGGAAGAAGGTTAGGGACTTGTGATAGGTGTGCACTGGAAATGATGAGAGAGAGAAAAAGGAAGGAATAACTTTATTAGTCTTTCCTTAAGACTAAAGTGATCTACAGAAATCAAGAACACATAGTGCATAAATGAAAACCTAGCTGGACTGAATCCCGAAGGGTGATATGTAGAACACTTATCCAGGGGCAGCTGAGCTGGAGAGCCAGAAGACTGGTTATAACAGCAGCAGCAACAACAACAACAACAAACCCAAAACAAAAAATAAAGACAAACAAAACTAGGCCTATTCAGTCGGGGACTTGATTTTCAGACTTGGCTTTTAGAAGTGAGTAAACTATACTAAAATAGAAACCTATGAATGCCAAGCTATAGTTAACAGATTTGTACATCTATTTTTCTTTTTTAATTTTTATTGCTTTATGATTCCATTCATAAATACCATTCAAAATTTCCACTTCCTCCCCTCCTCCCATTGCCCTTCCACTCCCCTACTCTGCCTCCCCTCTCCCCCTCCAATCCTAAGAGAGGACAGGGTACCCTGCCCTGTGGGAAGTCCAAGGCCCTCCCCTCTCCATCCAGGCCTAGGAAGGTGTGCATCCAAACAGACTAGGATCCCAAAAAGCCAGTACATGCAGTAGAGACAAATTCCAGTGCCATTATCATTGGCTTCTCAGTCAGCCCCCATTATCAGCCACATTCAGAGAGTCCAGTTTGATGACATGCTTGTTCAGCTCCAGTCCGGCTGGCTTTGGTAAGCTCCCATTAGATCAGGCAAACTGTCTCAGTGGGTGTACCAACCCCTCGTGGTTCTGAATTCCTTGCTCATATTCTCCCTCCTTCTGCTCTTCAACTGAACCTTGGGAGCTCATTCCAGTGCTCCGATGTGGGTCTCTGTCTCTATCTCCATCTCCATCGCTGGACGAAGGTTCTATGGTGATATTCAAGATAGTCATCAGTGTGACTATGGGACATGGCCAGTTCAGGCACCCTCTCCTCTACTGCCCAAGGAACTAGCTGGAGACATCCCCATGGACACCTGGAACCTCTCTAGAGCCAAGCCTCTTGCCAACCCTAAAATAGCTCATTAATTAAGATATCTTCTTCCCTGCTCCTATATCCGCCCTTCCTCCATCTCAACCATCCTAATCCCCCAAGCTCTCCCCAGTCTTCCCCTTCTCCCTTCTCTCTCCCCGTTCCACCTTCCCCCACCCCACCCCACCATGCTCCCAACTTTTGCCTGGAGATCTTGTCTGCTTCCAATTTCCAGGAGGATCTATATATGTCTTTCTTTGGGTTCACCTTCTTATTTAGCTTCTCTAGGATCAC
>NC_022010.1:67192252-67193552 GCF_000317375.1 Microtus ochrogaster
TCCATTTAATTTGATGTTAGCTGTCAGCTTGCTGTATATTGCTTTTATTATATTTAATATGATCCTTGTAGCATATTAATCTCTCCAAGACCTTTATCATAAAGGGGTATTGAATTTTTTCAAATGCTCTTTCTGCATCTAATGAAATGATCATACGGTTTTTACTTTCAGTTTATTTATATGATGGATTACATTGATAGATTTTCGTATGTTGAACCAGTCCTGCATCTCTGGGTGAAGCCTACTTGATCATAATGGATGTTTTTTGATGTGTTCTTGGATTCAGTTTGCCAGTATTTTATTGAGAATTTTTGCATCGATGTTCATGAGTGAGATTGGTCTGTAATTCTCTTTCTTGGTTGAGTCTTTGTGTGGTTTTCGTATGAGGGTAACCGTAGCTTCATAAAAAGTTTGTCAATGACTCTTCTGTTTCTATTATGTGAAACACATTAAGGAGTATAGACATTAGCTCTTCTTGGAAGTTCTGGTAGAATTCTGCATTAGAACCATCTGGTCCTGGGCTTTTTTTGGTTGGGAGGTTTTTGACGACAGCTTCTATTTCCTCGTTATTTATAGATCTATTTAAATTGTTCACCTGGTCTTGATTTAATTTTGGTATATGGTACTTATCTTTAAAAATGTCCCTTTCTTTTACATTTTCCAATTTTGTAGCATACAGGCTTTTCCAGTAACACCTAATGATTTTCCTCAGTTGTATGTTGTTATGTCCCCCTTTTCATTTCTGATCTTGTTAATTTGAATGTTCTCTCTCTGCCTTTTGACTAGTTTGGATAAAGAACCAGTTCTTTGTTTCATTGATTCTTTGGATTGTTTTCTGTGTTTTTATTTTGTTGATTTCAGCCCTCAGTTTGCTTATTTCCAATCTTCTACTGCTCCTAGGTGAGTCTGCTTCTTTTCTAGAGCTTTCTGGTGTGCTGTTAAGTCTCTAATGTGAGCTTTCTCCATTTTCTTTGTGTGGGCACTTAGTGCTATGAATTTTCCTCTTAGCACTTAACACTTTCATAGTGTCCCATAGGGTATGTTGTGTCTTTATTTTCATTGAATTCAAGGAAGACTTTAATTTCTTTCTTTATTTCTTCCTTGACCCAGGGGTGGTTCAGTAGTTGACTGATCAGTTTCCATCAGTTAGTAGGCTTTCTGCGGGTGGAATTGTTGTTAAATTCTAACTTTATTCCATGGTGACCCAATAAGACAAAGGTGGTTACTACATTTTTTTTTGTATCTGTAGATGCTTGCTTTGTTACTGAGTATATGATCAATTTTCGAGAAGTTCCATGAG
>NC_022010.1:67194515-67224646 GCF_000317375.1 Microtus ochrogaster
GAGAAGTCAGGTGTAATCCTGATAGGTTTACCTTTATATGTTACTTGATCTTTTTTCTTTGCAGCTCTTAATATTCTTTCTTTATTCTGTATGTTCTGTGTTTTGATTATTACATGGCGAGGAGATTTTTTTTTATGTAGTCTACTTGGTATTCTGTAAGCTTCTTATACTTTCATAGGGATATCCTTCTATAGGTTGGGAAAGTTTTCTTCTATAATTTTGTTGAATATATTTCCTGGGCCTTTGAGCTGGAGTTCTTCTCCTTCTTCTACCCCTAGTATTTTTAGGTTTGGTCTTTTCATGGTATCCCAGATTTCCTGAATGTTTTGTGTTAAGAATTTGTTGGATTTAATGTTTTCTTCGACCAATGAATCTATTTCCTCTATAGTATCTTCAGCACTTGAGATTATCTCTTCTATCTCTTGTATTCTGTGGGTTATACTTGTCTCTGTAGTTACTGTTCATTTACCCAGATTTTCCATATCCAAGATTCCCTCCGTTTGTTTTTCTTTATTACCTCTATTTCGGTCTTCAAGTCTTGAACTGTTTCCTTCACCTGTTTGGTTGTTTTTTCTTGGTTTTCTTAGTTTCTTTGAGGGATTCATTAATTTCCCAATTTTTAGGGAATTCTATAAATATATTTTTCTTAGAGATGTTTATAATTCCTTAGAGTACAGTCTAAGGCTATACTGTCTTATTGTGCTCTGAGCTCTTAAAGAATAAGAACTGAATCATTAATTCTTTACATTGTGCCCAGTGCTAAGACCTTACAAACACACACTGGATGTTGAATAAGAACATGAACAAATTCTGATCATAGCTCACAAGTTCTCCCAGTCTTTAAAATTTAAAGAAGTTTATAAACTTTCTTCCTTATCAAATTGAATACCTTTACTAATCTTTAAAAATTGTCTTTAAACTTTATTTTATGTGTATGGGTATTTTGCCTACATGTGTATCTGAACACTATATGTGTGCCCAGTACCCACAGAGGTTATAAGAGGGCATCAGACACCCAGGAAATGGAGTTATTGATAGTGAGTTGCCTTGTGTGTATTGGGATTCTAATGCTTTTGATTGCTGAATCATTGCCCCAGCTCTACTATTCCTAAACTTTAGACTTTAGTTTCTGATCATTTCCTTAAAGTACCAAGTGTCTTGCAAGTATATGAATTATCCCTGTCTCAAGATGACTCTTGAATACTTCCTACATCTCCACATTCACTATTATCCACATTGAGGTCTTAATTAACAGTTCACCTAGATTATCGTCATTGTTTTCTCTAATTTTCTTTCCAATTTTGTTATTCATTAAGCTGACGGGCAAAGCAAATCATATTGTTCCTATGATTTAAAAACTCTATGTACTTAAAATCTTTATGTAATCAGGATAAGATTTATATTCTGTAAATCTATATGTGGGGTCATATATAATATTTTCATTTCTTCTCCAACACTGCCACACTACACAGCATTCAGAAACTATGTAGAATGATACATAGCTGGCTTGTATGTGTGATAGTTTAGATCTTGAATATCTGTCAAAGCCCTATGAATTGAAGTCTCATCATCTACTGGAGTGGTGCTATCAGGAAATGGTGGAAACAAAATGGTAATGGTAGGGTCTAGATGCAGGCCTCTGGTTATTGGAGCTATGCCTTTTGGGCTAGTATTGCGACTCCAATCCCCTCTCTTACTCTCTTATTTATGTACTTATTTATTTATTGCACCTCAGATGTGAAGTAACTTTTTTTTCTGCCATGCACTCCCACTATGATGTGCTATTCTCAGATAAGAGGTATAAAACCCATAGGTCAACATGATCATGAACTGAAACTCTAAAGCCATGGCCCCAAATTACTATTTTCTCTTTATAAGCTGATTATGTAGAATGTTCTTAATGGAAGTTAATGGAAAGCTGACTAAACTAAAAAACAAGTTCCAAGAAGTGGGATCATTGCTATGACTACAGTAGACACAGAAGAAATATGGGCCAGTAAAGATGCTGTTGGTGAGGTTTGAGATAGAAATGGATTCTGTTGAAATTGGACCAGAAGTTATACTTGTTATACTACAACATAATAAATACACATCTACATTTTTTGTCTATTCCCTGAGAATTTGCAGGAGAATGAACTTAATGGTGAATTTGTTAGTGGAGGAAATTTCAAGGCAGCGAAGTGCCTACATGACAGCACAGGTAATACTGGATGCATTTAGCCAAATTCTGAGTGAGGAGTGAGGACAAGAACAAACAAACAAACAAAAAAAAGAATGGAATATAAAGATTTGGGAAACTTGCAGTTTAGCCAGAAAGGGTGCACAAGAAAGGGCAGTTGCGAAAGAAATCAGTATTATAAGAAAGAAGTCAAGTGCTTTGCACCTGGACAAAAAGAAAGATGCCTTGTGGGCTTTTCTGAAATTCATGAGGTCACAGCCATCAAGGACTCAGAGTAAAGAATGCAAATTTGTTTCAAAGACTTTCAAGAGCAGAGTCTTTGAGAAGAGATTTCCCAGGGCACCCTGCTCACTTAGGTCTGCTTAAATTGGTAAGGATCTCAGGCCACGGGCACCTGAATGCACCTGAATGACCTCATCTGTAGGATCTAGACTTTGTTCTCATGCAGACTATAAAAGTTATGGGATCGTGTAGAATTCCAGAGAGGTTTCAAAGGAAATTCTGGGGGAACAGGTAGAGTCATGGCAGAGTCTGAGTTCCTGGAAGCCATCCCTGACAGGATGTAACACAGAGCTGGGAGAGTAGGGCTGAAGGTACAGCAGAGACTCAGGAAGGACAGAGGCCTCCTAAGTGAAACTGCAGTCAGTGAGAAAGCCTAGAAGTGTGGCCATGTGAGCTGCAGTCATCAAGGCTGCAGGGGATGGAGTTGCTCAAGTCCTTGGGAGCCAACATCCTACCATGGTGTGCCTTGGATGCTGAGCATGAATATTTAGATTTAATATGTAGCTGCTGTGTTTAGATCTCATTCCTTCTTGATGTTTCCTTTTCTTCACTTTTGGAAGGGGAATGTTCCTTTACTTTGTTTGAACGTAAACATGTAACTTTATTTTTTTATTTTTGCAGGACCTCACAGCTGAATTTGCTTTGTGGCTTTTGAACATTTAACATTCTGGTGACTCTTTGAGGTGCATTAAAGATATTTAGCATTAAAAGATAGGTTTGAGCCTTGGGGATCAGGGTAGAATGTTACAGTTGGATCTGAAACGTTCCTGAAAGGACCATGTATCAAAGTTTTGGTCCCTAGCTTGGTACTACTTGGAGGAAAGGAACTTTGAGAGGTGGAACCTTGTTGGGGGTTTTCAGTCACTGAAGAATAGTCTAGAAATTTGAGGATTCTGTTCTCTTCTCTATTTATGAGATACTTATTTTTTGCTCTGACTAAAAGTCATAGAATAAAACCATAAATTGGAAGAAACCTTTTCTCTTCACAGACTGATTATCACAGGCATTTGTGACACAATATAGATAATTGACTTAAAGTTGTCAGTCAAAAGACATACTGCAAGAAAAATATGAAGTAAGTGGGATCATAACTTATCTGAGAAAGAAAAAGCCAAGCAAAGACTCTTACGCAAGGACAAATGAATTAGAACAAAACCTCAGTATAAGAGAATGAAGCCATAGCAGTATTCAGCAAAGGAATTTGGTAATTTATATATAATTAATTTTAAATAGATAGAAATCGGCTATATAAATGTGTATTGTAAAAGCTGAAAATTCTTTATTTAAAAATATTTTGGAATAAAATGTTACATTAACAAACTTGGGTGTTTGGCCAAGGTGGAAGGGAAGGGAAGGGAACGGGAAGAAAGAAGGAAGGATCTTATTAAGGACAATAATGTGTCCCCAACACCCTCTGCTGTGATTTCATAAGAGCTGAAGCAGTGTGGTTTTCATAAATAACAGAGAATTACAGGTTTGATTATTACTAACAGGAAAGGGAAATTAACACAAAATAATGATAATTTTTAAAAGAATGAATGCTTAGCAAAACTAATAAAGAATATAAAAGGATAAATAAGGTGGGCTGGGGTTATAGCCCATTGATACAGTGCATACTCTACCATTTCCAAGGCTCTGAGTTTAACTCCAGGACCAAACAATAAAAGTTTAGGAGCAAGATGATGCCTAATAAGATCCTCTGGTGATCTCACCCTGTAGACACCAAGTTGAACAGCTACTCATATACCAAACTATCTTCCAAAGAACTAAGGAAATAAGGTGAGAGAACAGCCTACCTGTTTTTGTATAACAAAACAAAAGGACATATTGAAGCAAGCAGGAAAGAATTGTCAGATCACCCCAGCAACCCAACTGTAAGCCACTCTGCAGGGAGAAATACACCTTCAGCTTTGGATAAGGAGAGAGAATTCAGGCCAATTCTCAGATTTAAAAACCAGTATCAGGCCCATCTTAGTGAGTTACACTGTTGAGCAAAGCCCCGTGATCCCTCCCACATGGCTTATACCTGGGATTGAACCAGTGGAACTCTGTGAGGTCGGGTAGCTGATTGCTTCACCCACATCTCTTGCATTGCAGTTGACAGAAAGCAGCACTCTACCCACTGGGGAGCAGAAACAAAGGTAGACAAAGGCTTTGGTCTTAGAGCACAGTGCCAGATCCACCACACTAAGATCCAGAAAAACTAAAGGCCTTAAGCTCACTGAAACTATAGATTGCCCCTAGCATCAGGCACATTGATTGAAGGGATTGAAGAGTTCTGAATGCGTCAGTTCTAGCCATGGTGTAAACTTGTGGTATAATAATCTCCTAAGGTACAGGATCCTATAGCTGCAACCCAACTGAACAACAGCCTTCATAGCTGAGAGACTATTTCTACTATCTTCATCCTCAGGTAGCAGAGCTATTATTGATATCACAAGACCAAAGCTCATAGACAAGGCTGTAGAACCTCATATGTGGTTGAGATTTGTGCTGTTATAGGACAGACTTATGTGATCTATACAATCATCAGCTCCACTGTAAACACCAACATACCTGAAGGCTGCACAGGTCCTTGTAGTTGTGTGACTCGTGATCTAGCTTAGTAACATCAACCTTGTGGCCCAAGGGCTGCCTCCCCCAACACTACCCCAACCTCAAGCTATAAAGCACGTTGCAAGACTTTGCTCAGTGGGAGCAGGACATAAGATTTTATGCTGGACCTCAGTGCTAGTGACATCTGACACTGGGAAAATACTAATGGTCCCATCCCAGGCCTGTCTGTGAACAACTACAGTTCCAAGGGAAAACATTGCAGTCCCATTCTATTGAACTTCACTTTTAGTTAACAGCAGGTGTGAGCATGGGCTCAGGGGTGAAATGGTGGTACTGGCATTCACAGGTATCACATAGAAACCCAGGTATAATCTATCCACAGTGATTATCTAGAGCCAAGCAGAATCCTCCTGTCTGACCACTGTCTAGTTGCGGTAGTCATCAGGCCTACCCTAGACCAAGGTATATGTGTAGGAACAGATAAGCCTTTCCTGACACTCTCCTAGTTTTTTCTGAACAGAGAGAGCACCAACAGTGTATTTAGTATAAATCTGGGCTTAGGTTGCCCTCTAGTACTGAACTAGGACAACACATGAACAGCCAACTTCTGGAAAAACCTGGACTTGGGCACCATCTAGTGTTGACATGTCAGGAATAAACACAGGCTCAGAGGAAATCTGCTTAAGATTTCTGCAGGTGGATGAGGATGACAAATTAGGAAGTGAAATAGATAACCGATTCTTTGATGCCTGGATGGCATCACACACTAACAAGCATTACCAACTCTCGGGAGAACATATATGCTTACAACTCAAAATAAAATGCCAGAAACTGACTAGGAAGTGATCAGTACAGGGGATTGTCAGGGAGAATTTCAAACTACAGTTTTAAGGAAACTACCAACTTTACAATCTCAATGGAAACATAAAGAAATTGCTTAACAGTCTAATAAAAATTTAAAAGATATGGTAACTATTTTTGTAAATAAAAATCCTTGAGGTGAAAACTCAGGAAAATTAAAAATGGGATATAAGAGGTAAGAATAACAGAATATGTCACACAGAAGAAAGAATTAGTATGTTTGAAAACATTTACTTGAAAATATACACTTGACTGGCAAATAATAAAGTGTGAAACATTGACAAAAGATATTGAAGAGGACACAGAAAGCAGAGATATCATGTACCCATAGATTACAAAAAAAAAATTGTTAAAATGCCCACAGTACCCTAAGTTTTAGATTAAAAAAAAATCAGCACCATGTTAATCAGTGATTGAGAGTACTTGTGGTTTTTGTTCAGTTCCCAGAACCCATATAGTGGCTCACACCATCTGTAACTCCAGTTCCAGGGACTCTGATACCTCCCCCTGACTGTAGTGATGTTTTGTTTGTGTTTTAGCAAATAAAGCTTACCTGAAGACCAGAGTGCAGAGCTAAGCCTCTAGAGGCCAGAGAGTGGTGACACATACCTTTAATCCCAGGACCCCAGAGACAGAGGCAGAGGAATCTCTGTTAGTTAAAGACCATTCTGAGCTACACAAGATTGAATCTGTCTAAAAGAGAAACAGAGCTCACACAAAGGTAATCCCAGCACATGGGATGACACACCTTTAATTCCAGCACTAGGGCGGTGGAGACAGGAGTAACGGCTGGGCAGAGAGAGGAATTTAAGGCGGGAGAAGACAAGAACTCAGCAGTCTGAGGATGGCCCCTGTAGTCTGAGGTGCAGTCCGAAGCAGTCTGAGGACAGGGTGGCCCCTTTGGCCTGAGCATTGGTAGAGGTAAAAGGTCTCTCTAGTGGCTGGCTGCACTGCTTATCTTTCACCCCCTAAAATCTGACTCTTGGTTTTATTTATTAAGATCAATTAGAATTAGAGCTACACCTGACTTCCATGGCACCAGTCACACATGTAGTGTATGTACATACATGCAGGCAAAACATTCATACACATAAAATAAAGTAAATAAATCTTAAAAATGTGAGGAAATTAGAAAGCAGCAAACATTTGGGTTATTACAGCCTAAGAAGGAACTGAGAATGCCAAGGAAGTCCTATTCAAATTAATAACAGAAAGCTTAACAAACCTGGTGAGGGGCAGAATTCCATGTACAGGAAGGTGAACAGTCACCAGTCAAATCTAACTCAATCATATCTACCATGAGATATCTCACTGCCAAGGTAAAAGGCAATCAAGTTATCACAGGAAAGAGGTAGAGATTATTCTGAAAGTTGAAAGAGAAAGGAAACTACTAACACATAAAGATGCCCACTTATTCTGACAGCAAGTTTCTCAATAATCTTTCCAGTACTGAAAGTGCTAAGTCTCTTGACAGTATGTACTGAACAAATCAAAGTTATCCTTGTAGACACACAGAACAGATATATCCCCTAAAGCTGAGAAAGTAGAAAGACCTAAAATAAACAATCTACCACTGCATTTTGATAAACCAGGAAAACAACAACAAAGTCAACTCCAAATTAGCAAAGCAAATAAACTAGTAAACATCAAAGAAGAAATCAATGTATACTAAAAAAGATAATCCCAAAGATCAATGAAGCTATGAGCTGTCTCATTGAAAAGACAAACAATAGGGACAAACTCTAAGGTAGCCTAAGAAAAGGAGAGAAGACTCAAGAAGATTCAGAGGTTTAAAACAAAAAAAGAAGCCATTACAATGGAGACAACTGAAATACAAAAGATAGAGATGATTATAAACTACATGCTAACAACTTTGATAATCTAGAATAAGTAGATAAATTCTTCAATATACACATCTTATCAAGATGGAATAGAAAGCCTGAATTAATAGAATCCAAATAATGGGATTGAATTAGTAATAAAAATCTTCCCACTACAAAAAAGAAAAGAGAAAAAGAACAGGACAAGGATTCACTGCAGAATTCTGCCAATTAAAGAACTATTAAAATTCTCCAAAAAAAGTGGAACAGGAAAAAGTTTTCATAAATACATTCTACAAAGTCAGAACTGCCCAGATACATCAACTGCAAAAAATAGAAAAAGAGAATTACAGACAAATATGATAAAAAACATATATAAGTTTCCTCAACAAAATACTAGCAAAACAAATCCAATAATGCATTAACAAATTATTCACCTTGATCAAGTGTGATTCATTCTAGAGATGTCAGAATACTTCAGTATATGTAAATCAATACATCTGATATCAACACAATAAAGGACAAAATCATGTTAACATCTCAACTGATGCAGAAAAAGGCATTCAATAAAATTCAACATTACTTCATGATAAAAATGTTGAAAAAATTTAATATTCAAGGAATGCAGCATTATAAAGGACATTTATAATAAACCAATAGCTAACATCACACAGAACAGAGAAGAGCTGGGGCTTACTCTATAAAATCAGAAACAGGGCATGGATGTCCATTTTTACCATGTTTATTCAGCACATGCTGAAAAAACTTACCAGAGTCATAAGGCAAGAAGGGGAATAAATGAAACTGATACACACACACAAAGAAAAGAAAACCCCAAAGAGCAATGAAACTATGAGTTGAATCTTTGAAAAAAAATCAAGTAACTATTGAAGGTGACATGATCTTCCATACTGAGAGAACCAAAAATGTTACCAAGGCTATTAGAACTAATAAATAATTCAGAAAAGTTTCAGGATGTAAAATCAACATACAAAAGTTATTAGTGCCAATAGTGAACTATTTGAAATAGGAATCAAGAAAGCAATTCTATTTATAATAACCATAAAATATATCTAATAATTAAATGAAATATCCCCAAAATAACAATGTTAAAACCTGATAAAAAAAGATATTAAAGAGGAAACAAAAAACAGAAAGCTATCCTGTACCCATAGGTTAATTGTTAAAGTGCCTATGCTACCCAGAGTGATTTATAGATTCAGTGCAATTCTTCCCAAAACACCAATGGTATTCATCAAACAACCAAAATCTATAGAGAACCAAAAATATCCCTAAATAGCCAGTTATTTTGAGCAAAACTCAATAGTTAAAAACTCCAATAAGCCAATTAAAATGAGCAATAGATTCAAATAAGCATTTATCAAAAAAAAAGAAATACAAATAGCCAAGAAGGTCATGAAAACATGTTAAACATTACCAACACTATAAAGTATTTGTAAAACGTGATTATTGTAGCTATATGGAAAACAGTTTGGGGGTTCCACAAAAAAATTATTCACAGATTTACCTTATGATCTAGCAATCCCCATTCTGGATGATAAACCAAAATAAACACATTCTCTTCATCACTTATCTAGACTATGATAATGCACTATTAGAACAGACTCAATACAGGAACTTTCCAAGGGCATGTGTTACCATGGAAAGAACACCAATCTCAGACACAGGCTAATTTTAGGACAAGAACTAAAGCCTCCACTTTCTATTACAGCTAAAATACAGGGCCTACACTGCATGGAACTGACAATGGGGAAGATGGTGTGCTTCAGAAGGTGCTACATGAGGCTTTAAAAACTGCAGGGATGGACATAAATAATACAGAAAAGACAGGAACAAGGAGGAAGGAGTGAGGAGGAATATACTGGTACAAGCTTTATTGTCAGTGGTGGTACCACCATGCTGCCTAGGAAGAATCCTTCCTCTGATAATCTCCCCAAGTCTGTGTGTGTGTGTGTGTGTGTATGAGAGAGAGAGAGAGAGAGAGAGAGAGAGAGAGAGAGAGAGAGAGAGAGAGCGAGAGAGAGAGCAAAAGAGAGAGAGAGAGAGAGCAAAAGAGAGAGAGAGAGAGCAAAAGAGAGAGAGAGAGAGAGAGATGTGTCATGGCACATCTATGGTCAGAGGATAACTTTATTGTGTCAGCTTTCTCCTTCCACCTTATGTGAGCTCTAAGAATTGAATCAGGTTGCCAGGCTTGCACAGTGAGCACCTTTTACACTCTGAACCATACAACCATGTCTTCTAAGTCACCCTAAGTCAATTGGAAACAACAACAAAAATAGTTTTTTAAAATGGCAATAAGTATCAATTCTTATGTATCTGTGGACTACATTCTGTTTGAAGCACTTTACACATATTAATTCATTTAATCTTTATAACAACCTCATGAGACAATTGTTATCTTTTTTTAGATTTATTTAATTATATATACAGCATCTGTCTGCATGCATCCCTACAGGCCAGAAGAGGGCACCAGATCTCATTACAGATGGTTGTGAGCCACCATGTGGTTGCTGGGAATTGAACTCAGGATCCCTGGAAGAGCAGTCAGTACTCTTAACCTCTGAGCCATCTCTACAGCCCCGACAATTGTTATCTTTATATGAGAGAAATGAGACACAAAAGGCTTAATAATTTGCCCAAGTTCACACAGTTGGTAAGTGGTACAAGGAGATTTAAAAACAAAGTTCAGTTCCAGGTCTATGACTTTTAACATCTTCTACATGAAGATCTGACTTGTTACATAAAAGGATCAAATGGTAAAGTGTTTGGTCACTCCAGTTCAGCCTAACTGCCTCCATGGGTCCACCACCTCTGGTGCATCTGTAGCTGCTTGTCAACAAATTCCTTGTTGCTCGACTTCTAGAAACTAATGGATGGTGAACAGTGGGCAGGAGACTAACGTACTAGACATGAGGTAAATTCAGATCGGAAAGGAAATGTAGGGAGAAGCCAAGAAAGTAATGCCAATTCCCTTTCTACACAAGCTACTGTGACGGAAAACATGACCTGAGTGTCCAGTTCCATTATCTGAGTCCATTCCCATAAAGGTTTTGTTTTTGAGGTTTTTTGTTTGTTTTTTTGGTATGTGCTCTCATACATGCTTTACCATAGATTGGGAAAGAGACTGCACTGTGAAGGAAGATATCTCTGCCCAGAGTCACACAGAGTGGAGCAAGAATTTTATTGCTGGTGCCTAGATTCTAACTCCCATGTTTCATTCCATCAGTATGTGTCACAGCTATGAGTGGTGATTTGAAATGATGATAGCAAGACCCATTTTTAAAATGCTCAAATGCTTTGAGGCAATATTGAATTTCCTTCCCTAGAGCATAAGTGGCATACATGTATTGTGAACTTTATAATATTGAAATATGTTGTACAATGATTACTTATTACTTACAACGGAACAATCTGTATTTATATGAAGCATATACTCATGATTACTTACGATAAAGCAGGACTAGGTAGAATTAGCTGTTACATTGGATCCAGAGTACTCTTTCTTTTTTGATCAAATTGGAGACTTAATACTGGACAATGGTGGCTCAAACCTTTAATCCCAGCACTCAGGAGGCAGAGGCAGGTGGATCTCTGAGTTAGAGGCCAGCCTGGTCTACAGAGGTAGTTTCAGAACAGCTAGGACTACACAGAGAAACCCTGTCTCAAAAAACAAAAGGAGGAAAATAAAAGGAGAATTAAGAACAAACTTTGGAACTTGGTATCTCTTAGTTGAGGGGGTGTTTCTTAGAACAAGAGGGAATCCAGACTAGAAGAAATAAAATCTCACTTATACTCTTCCCTATATGCTCCTTCACCTACTTGGTTAAGTGAGCAGCTCTGTTTTAGTGGTATCTTTGGTTATCATCTTTATCCTGTCTGATGTCTGGTCCCTCAGCTGCTCTGCCACATCAGACACACAGCCATTACCCCAAAGTCTCACATGTTCAGTTATCTGTCCAGCAGTTTCCAAAAGGTTGAGTCACGTCCCATGATTAAGTCATTTCTATCTGAGAAATGGCTCACCCACACCTGCTTGTCACAGTACAGAAAGCAGTAGGACTCTTTACTTAAAGAGTTTCTTCTTGCCTTTCAAGAAAAAGACAAATTCAGACCTTCCCTTTCTTGGCAAAGCTAGAGAGAAGAATTGGTGTTCCCATTTTTCTTTGTTCTCACATATTACAAAATATTTTGTGTTGTCTTCTAAACAGGATCTCAATTCTGCCTTCAAAATTGTCTACTTATGGGGCAGATGCCTCTATAGTTAAGACCACATACTGCTCTCACAGAAGTCCTGAAGCTTCTAGCTCCCTTGTTGGGTGGCTCACAGCTGCCTATAATTCCAACCCCAGGTGTTCCAATGCCCTCTTTTGGCCTTCAGTAATGTCTAAATTTTACCACACACATACACACAAATATACATATCAGCTATACACTAATATATATGCAATTATATATATATATAATTTTTAAATTAAATCTTTTTTAAAATGTTTATTTGGATCTATTTTCATTCTTGTACATGTTGACATCCAGTTATGTCAGCTGGCATGGAGTGAGCAATGTGGAAGTGTATGCTGTCGGAAAATACGGTGAACCATAAACCCCACGGGAGTAGAGTCCTGACTGTCACCTATTGGCTTTATACTTTATCCTTAGCTATCAGGGGAATGCAAATCAAAACAACTCTGAGATACCATCTTACACAAGTCAGAATCGCTAAGATCAAAAACACCAATTATAGCTTATGCTGGAGAGGATGTAGAGTAAGGGGAACACTTCTCCATTTCTGGTGGGAAAGCAAACTTGTACAACCACTTTGGGAATCAGTCACAGGACCCAGCAACACCACTCTTGGGCAAATACCCAAAAGATGCTCAATCATACTACAAGGACATTTGTTCAACTATGTCCATAGCAGCATTAGTCATAATAGCTAGAACCTGGAAACAACATAGATGACCCTCAACTGAAAAATGGAAAAAGAAAATTTGGCACATTTACACATTAGAGTACTACTCAGCAGTAAAAAAGACATTTTGAATTTTGCATACAAATGGATGGAACTAGAAAAAAACAATCCTAAGTGAGGTAACCCAGACCCAGAAAGACAAACATAGTATGTACTCACTCATAAGTGGATACTAGCTGTAAAGCAAAGGATAATGAGTCTATGATTCGTGATTTTAGAGAAGCTAAGTAACAAGGTGAACCCTAAGAAAAACATACATTGATCCATCTGAAAAGGAGAAATATACAGGATTGCCTGACAAAATTGGGATCATGAGGGGAGAAGGGAGAAGAAGGGGAAGACAAGGGGAGAAGGTGTGAGGGGAGGAAAACTTGAGACCAAGGATGTAGTAATATGAGCGGCGGGGCTGCGTCCCCAGCACCCCGGCCGCACCCCAGCCGCCTCCGGCTAGCTTTACCCAAAATAATTACACAGACACTGTATTCTTTTAATCACTGCTTGGCCCATTTCTATGTAGCCTCTTCTAGGCTAACTCTTGCACCTGGACTAGCCCATTTCTAATAATCTGCTGTAGCCCACAAGGTGGCTGACCAGAAAGATTCTAGCCTACGTCCATCCTGGGTCGGAGCTTCATCACCTGTGCCTCAGAGAGCAGAGCTCTCACCTCTGCCTGCAAGAGTGGAGCATCGTGTCTTTCTGAGGCGTCTGCCCCCGAGAGGAGAGCTGTCGAGTCTGACCTCACTTCCTCTTCCTCCCAGCATTCTGTTCTTCCTACCACCTATGTTTTAACCTATCAGGGCAAGCAGCTTCTTAATTTAATTAACCAATGACCTTCCTCCATCACAAAGAAAGAGATATTTTGATTGAGGGAGCCATTATGGGGCTAGTAAGAAACCTGGCACTAGAGCAATTCCCAGGAATCCACAAGGATGACCCACCAGTTAAGACCCTAAGCAATAGAGGAGGGGGTACCCGAACTGGCCTTGCCCTGTAGTCAGACTGATGAATATCTTAAATATCACCATAGAATCTTCATCCAGCAACTGATGGAAACAGAGGCAGAGACCTGCACTGGAGCACCTGACTGAGCTCCCAAAGTCCAGTTGAAGAGTGGGAGGAGTGAGAATATGAGCAAAGAGGTCAAGACCATGATGGGGACACCCACTGAAACAGCTTACCTGAGCTAATGGGAGCTCATCAACTCTAGCCAGACAGAGAAGGAAACAGCATAGGACCAAACTAGTCCCTGTGAATGTGGGTGAAAGCTGTAAAGCTGGGGCACATGCAGGGCCACTGGCAGTGGCACCAAGATATATCCCTACTGCTTGTACTGGCTTCTTTGGAACCTATTCTCTTTAGATGGGTACCTTACTCAGCCTAGATATAGTAGGAAGGGTCTTGGACCTTCCCCAAAGCAATGTGCCTTACCCTCTCTGAGGAGTGGATGGGGGTGAGGAGGTAGGAAGAAGGAATGGGAGAGGGGAGGAGTGGGAACTGGGAATGGTATGTAAAATGAAAAAAGACAGTTTGTTTGATTTAAAAAAATAATAAAATGTTTGAGTTTAACTTCATTTCCTACTCTGTATCAGAAGTCCCAGAAGGAACATTTCATCTGTTACTCCATGTTTGACATTAGCAGTATCTACATTAGTTTGTTTAAGTGTACAGGTACCAGGTACGATGCGTACTGTCCTTAAACAAAACTGTCCGGAACAGGCTGGACAGGAAAGAGCTCAGTGAACCTGTTAGTACTCCAGATTCCTCCACGTCCCCTAGCCCCTCCCTTCCACGTGGAAGGGGAAACACTGAGAACAGAAATTGCAGATATTCGGAGAGAAGCACATTCCACAGAAGAACAGGCCCCAGCAGGCCAAAGGCTCCCCACTTGCCTACAAAAAAGAAAATGAGGAGAGCTACCCAAGCAAGGTCAGTTGTAGGCGGTTTGAGGCGGTTTATAGAAAAGCAAGGCCCAAACACCTGCTTGCTGGATAGCTGCTGCAACTGTGAGTGGGCAGATCTGACCCCTGGGATGGAATAAAGGGAAGACACTGGGACCTGAGGACTTAGAGGACCTGCTCTGCCAGTTACTAATAAGAGAGATGAGGCCCCTCTCTGGCCCCTCCCTCCAAGTGAAAACTGGAATGGTAATACCTCCTATTCCAGACTATGAAAATTAAAGTCCGTGAGACGGTGGCTGGCATGGAGTGAGCAATGTGGAAGTGCATGCTGTCGGAAAATATGGTGAACCACACACCCCACAGGAGTAGAGTCCTGATTGTCACCTATTAGCTTTATACTTCGGTGCAAAATTATTTACTCTCTTCAAGCCTTGGTTTCCTTCTCTATAAAATAGGGGTAAACTCCTAGTACTTGTTGAAGAGATTAAATAAAATTAAGTGGGTAATATATGAAAATCACTAAGCAGTATATGGGACTACCCATGCCACATCCAACAAATGTTTGTTATCATTATTATTTTTTATTTTTAAAATGCTTATAAAACTTAGAAGTGTACAGTATTTAACTGGTCTATAGTCTTCATTTTTATTTGTTTATCAATATGATAATACCAAAAAAGAATGGGATTTAAAAATCTACCTTACCAAAAGAACCATCAGAACCTGAAATCATTCTTATTTTATAAAATTAATTTTTTTAAAATTGTGTGTGTGTGTGCTCACGCGTGCGCATTTGCGTAGGTATGTGCATGAGTACAGATGTGTGTGAAGACTAGAAGGTGACAGTTAATTCCTACCATCATTTTTTACATTTCAGAAATCTATAAGCCATAAACCTGAAAATATAGGCCTAGTCCAATAGTTATCATTTTAAGAGGATTCATACTGATACCATAATCAAACATGGTAGATCAGAACTCTTCACTAAACAGGATAATGAACAAAATGATATTTATCAATACATAGAATTGCCATAGAAGAGCAATATAAGAGATGAAATGTGACGGTTGTAACTTGAAAAACAGATATTCTATATGGCAAAGATAAGCCCAACAAGAGTTCTAGTGCAAACTAATCGCCACTGATTAATACCACCACAGGCAGGAACAACAGGACAGCAGCTCCCACTGTGAACTTAAAGCTTTTCTGTCACTTTTAAAATGAAGTGGCTGTTTTTCTTTGAGTGGCTGGGAGATGGGGAGGACAGGAGAAGGGTTTGAGGGAAGGTAGTTGGGAGGGGCAAGGGGGTTGGAAAGTGTAATTATTTCTACTAAAAGCATATTTTAAAAAAAGTTTAAATACTGAAAATAAAATTGAATGACTCATTCAGGTTACTTCTTATAAACATCATAAAGCAAACAAGGCTTGGTACTGCTGAACAAATTTCCAAATGATATAGAAACCCAAGAATCTGGAAATTTTTCGTAATAGAGGATTTCAAAAGTTAACTTTTTCAGAGCATCTCATAGTAAATTGACTTCTCATTTTTCTTCAGTTCCTAAGGAAACAAATGAGAAATATTCAATAAAAACTCACACACATACAGAGCTCTATCTTAAGAAACCTTGAGAAGGGCTGGAGAGATGGCTCAGTGGTTTAGAGCATTGCCTGCTCTTCCAAAGGTCCTGAGTTCAATTCCCAGCAACCACATGGTGGCTCACAACCATCTGTAAGGAGGTCTGGTGCCCTCTTCTGGCCTTCAGGCATACAGACAGAATATTGTATACATAATAAATAAATAAATAAATATAAAAAAAAAACTTGATTCTTATAGGAAGCAACCTTTCTGTTGCTTTAAAAAAAAAAAGAAGCCTTGAGAAGCAGTAACTGATTCTATCTGACATAGTTGTAGGGTCATAAAAATAAGAAAAAGACAGAATAGAAGATAAAGCTTTCTGTACCTCTGACCATGACACAGCAACTCAATAATCCATGTAATATGATGTGGATTGGGCAACCCCAAACTATTCACACCATAAAATCAAAGGCAAAATGTCTCAAAAAGTCCAGTGTTTTTGTATGATATTTTGTTTGTGTTCTCACAAATAAAGCTTGCCTGGACATCAGAGGGCCAACCTACCTACCAGTTAACCATAGAGGCCAGGCAGTGGTAGCACGTACCTTTAATCCCAGCTTTTGGGAGAAGGAAACAGGAAGATCAGTAGTTCAAGGCCACCCTGGACTGTGCGAGATTGAGCCAGTCTAAAAGAGCAACAGAATCTTTGACCCTAGCATGTGGAGGCTCAAGCCTTTGAACCCAGCACTTGGGAGGATCATGTCTTTGACCCTAGCATGTGGAGGCTCAAACCTTTGAACTCAGCACTTGGGAGGATCATGCCTTTGACCCCAGCACTAGGGAGGACCATGCCTTTGATCCCAGGACTAGGGAGGTGGAGACAGGCTCTCCCCCATTTGGTCTGAGGATTCACAGAGACAGAAACAACCCCCATTTGGTCTGCGATTTTGTAGACAGCAGAACTCTCTAGTGGCCAACTGCTCTGCTTCTCTGATCTTTCAGCTTTCACCCTAATATCTGACTTTGGGTTTTTTATTGATAAGACTAATTAGAATCATGCTTCAGATTTTTTAATAGATAACACAAAATTATGGAGTTGGTTTTCTTTACAACTTTCTCTAAACAGATGAAGGCAGTATCAAAGAAAAAAAACCCAAATAATAAGAAATTTCTAACTCAAAGGGCTGAACTGAGGAAGTTTGTATTTTATGTAGATAACATTTGCTATGTTACTTGAATGTTTTTGGAAAATTTTAAAAACAGAGAAAATGTTTGGCTCAGGGATCCAGAACCCACGATCTTCAGTCCAATCTCTAAACTACAGATTTGAATTTCCCTAATTCAAAATTCCAATATCTGAAATGCTTCAAAATGTAATCTTTTTAGCTCAAATATGATACCACAAGTTGAAAATTCTACATCATGGACTATTTCATACACAAAATTATTACAAATATTTTATACAATTATTTTTAGGTTACATGTATACGGTCTAATACAAAAATTAAACAAATTTGGTATTTTAGATGTATGTCCTATACCAAATGTATCTCATCATATATTTGCAAATATTCCAAAACAAAAAAAAAACAACTAGAACATGCAAAAAACTTGTCCCAAGTGTTTTGGATAAAGGAAGCTCGATGTCCTGAATCTTTTCCCCACCACACTATGTCTAATCATGTTCTCGACTTAGACATATTTTCTATTGCTTCTCTAATGCCAATAGGATGAAGCTCAAATTCTAAATTTCAACATAAAATATACTTCACAATTTGATCCCAGTCTACATTTCAGTTTCCTTTAATCTATTTTCATTATATTTTAATTTACTACACATGTCATTTACTTCATAGACTTGTTCTTTTCAGTTGAGAGCCTGTTATACAGATCTCTTTCACGTTAGTATACAGAACTACTTACTTCTATATTTGGAAGAGTTATTGTCACCTGTTCACCTTTGCCAACCTCAAGATTTCCTTCACAAGAAGTATCAATAGAAGCAGGTTTGAAGTCATCTAAAAAATAGATACAAATATCAATTTTTATGAGATAGAACAATGTATGACTGAGACAGACACTGACAGAAGCAACTAAGGGAGGATGCTTTGGTTCACTGGTGTTTTAATTATTTTATTTTTGTGTATGAATGTTTTTGCTTGCATGTATGTGAACTCTCTTGTGCAGGAGCCTGAGGAGGCTATTGGATTCCTTGGAACTGGAGTTACAGACAATTGCGGATTACCAGGTGGGTGCTGGGAACCAGACTTAGGTCCTCCGGAAGAGCAGCCAGTGCTCTTAACTGCTGAGCCCCTTTGGTCACTGTTGAAGAGAGTAGAGTCCACTATGGCAGGGAAAGAAGATCAGAGTCTGTGCTGATCAAAGAACCTTAACTATAAACATAATTAAATCCTATTTTAAATTCTGATATTTACTCACACTAAAGTTTTACTACTTTTGGTGGGTGGGCCCACTTGAATAGCAAATAACCTGTCTGTAGTTATAGCTTATCAGCTTATTTTTTGACAATAATAAATGGTGTCACTGAAAACAGGACATTTGCTGATCATTAACACTTAAATAGATATAAATTATAAAGCCAGTGCTAGCCCAAATCCAAAATTAATCTCAATGTGTTATTCAAAGTCTTCTATGTAGTGAATCTTTGTTGCTACGTGTGATCATTGTTATACTTAAGCAAATTACAAGCATTAGGACTCCATATGCACTTATGAATATAACTCATAAAAACTCATGGTGACTATGATTTATTCTTTATCATATTCTAAATACTGTACTCATTTTTAATGCTATCACAAGCTCTCTAGAAAAAGTCTAAAATGTAGTTGTTACCATTTTTACATATGAAACTTAGGGAATGTCCTCAAAATCACATTATATATGCATTTAGTGAAGGTCAGTGTTCACAGCCAGGCTCCTCTGAAGCCTTAATATAAAAGACAAGCATATCTTAAGCTGTAGATAAGACAAAATAATACATTCTTTCAAATAACTCAGGCTTGAGTGTCTGCTATAAATTAGGTCCATTCACCCTACATAAATGTAAAATTCCTTATTGTATAGTCTCCTTTTCTCACTGAATTATTAAGATTGGAAACCACCCTGGAAAATAACCTCTTCTTAAGGACAATAGCATATTTTATTTAAATAAACCTAAACAGAGTCTGTGTGATTCTATACTTAATTCAGTAAGAAGAGAGAGAAAAACAAAGACCGAAAACCTTTTTAATGACTTCTGCAAGACTAAGTGTGGAATCTAAGTTTGTTTACTCTGTGGTTATTATTATTATATTTTGTATATTCTTGTTTATTGCCATTCTTGTGGCTGGATTATCTGACCCTGGAAAATATGATTTCAACATTTTCAGAACTTGTGTAAAGGTAGGGATGTAGGTCAGTGGTGGAGCACTTTCCGAGTATGTGCAAGGCCCTGAGTTTGATTTCTAACACTGCAATTAATCAATCAATTAATCAAAGAAATTATAAATAAAAGTCTTTGAAGCACCTGAAAGGCACTTTTCAGAAGCCATATTTCATTCAATTTTGCTAAGTTATAAAAATATATACACTGAGAGGCTGGAGAGATGGCTCTGCAGTCAAGGGCACTTGTTGCTGTTGCAGAAGCCTTGGATCATTGAGAACCAACATCAGGTGACTGACAGGCACTGGTAACTCCAGTTACACAGGATTTGAGACTCTCTTGTGGCCTCTGAGGGCACCTGCATACATATGATGCACATACATACACTCAGGCCCACACATGTACATGTAACATTAAAAAAAATCTATCTCTAGATAACTTCTTTTTTTGTAATCTGAAACCATGTACTTTGAAAAATAAACTATTACTGCATACCTGAGAAGGAAGAGGAAAGGACATGCATTGAGAGAGCAGATAAGAATAGTATCTTACTTTTAGAAAACGAAACTGAAGAGAGAGAAAGAAACTACAGGACCTGCACAGCACTAGCTGTTCTTTCATTGTCACCCATGGCAAAATAAACAAAGGACACCCAGGGGAGTTCTGCTGGGAAGTTTCTCCAGTTTATCCCACCAAAACATGTTATATCTGCATAATAAACCTTTTTTTTTTTTACAAAGTGTACATATATCATTTGAAGGTTAAAACCATTGATTTTCCTACATTTACTCTCAGTTATTACAGCTAGATTGTTTATAACTTAAACTTTGATGGCTGAGCTTTTAGTTGGGTGTTTTCAGAATATCAACTTTATAAGAAAAAGGACAGAATGACTGAGGAAGGTAAAACAATGAGACAGTAAGAACAGCTGGGCTGGAGAAAAGATCTGAAAAAAAAATCTACTTTGCAATTTGTCATACACACACCCACATAGACACACACACATACACAAAAGAGGTCACGATTCATTGATGTTTCCTTTTGGCGCTAGAATTCTGAGGCCTAGTATGCAAAAAAGAAGTTTTACATACAAAATTAGGCTGCATTTTTGGCACTGGCATCTCTATCATTTAATTACTAGGACAAAAAGGCTCATTATAGCCAATTTTCCAATAATATTAAAGATAACTTATTAAGACCTCACTTTTCAATTTTTGATAATCAGTTAATCAGTAATTATTAGCTGACCATGAAATCCGAGATCCAAAAGAGACAGAAACTATGGAGATAGCTGACATTCTCTCCTCAAAAACAAACTAAATGAGACCGCTCATCAGCCAGAGGACAGGTGAAAACGGCGAAGGAGTGTTCCCTGCGGCGTCTACACATCGCTTTTGCCCTGCATTCGGTCCTTTGTTCCATCTGTCACCCTTCCACCCGCACCATCTACTTGTCACGCTGGTCTCCACAGGCACACCTCCAGATCTTCTCCACAAAATTTCCTCCCTCCTGCCTGTCAGTCTCTCGTCAATCCTCCCAGGTTTCTCCTACACCTGCGGGACGCCAGGCGCCCGCGCCGCCGAGCCTGGGAACCGGGTAGTGTGGATCACGCTGCCATCGGGTCTCCCGGGGAGCCAAGGGCCGCGGGGACAGAATTACAGAATTCCGAGGCGTCTGTCTCCACGTCACCACATCCCCCCTGCATCCCAGGAGATTCCTCCCGGGTACCCCCTCCGGGCAGCCCGCACTCACAGCGCACGGTGTGGAAGGCACAGCGCGGCTGCTTCTCGAAACTTTCGCCCAATTTGAGAACCCGCTCGCGACGGTCCAGGTACGCGAGCCCCGCCGGCCCATTCATTCTCGTCCTGTGCCTCGCGCTCGGCCCCGGACACCGGCTGTCACTGCCTTCCCGAGCAGCTGCACCGGCCTCGGCCCCGGGCCGGAGCTCCGGCCCCTGCGGGCTCGGCTCACCAGGCGCGTGCGCCCGCCCCCTGGAGCGCCCCGAGTCCCGATTGGCTGTCTGGAGACAGATGCCCCGCCCCTTGCCTGCGGTCCCGCCCCGCCCCTCGCCCCCTCGCCCGCCCTCAGCCCCCTTTCCCGCGTCGCGACGCACACCGCTCTGCGAACGCCGCCTCGCTGAGGTGCGCGGTGCGCGGTGCGGGTCGGGCCTTGAGGTGGACGGAGGCGAAGCCGAGATGAGGTAACAGACCTGAGATGGCGGCTGAGATGGCCGAGGGCTCCGGGGGGCGGGGACGCTAGGACGCCAGGCTCTCGGACCCAGTGAACGGGCCGGCGGGGCCCGGGGGCGGGAGCGTGGGCCTCCTCCGAGTCCGGCCCGCAGGGTTGGAAACGGACGCCTGACGAGGGGCGGCTGCTGGGCCTGGGCCTGTGGCTTCCCGAGGCCTAGTAGCTCCGGGGCGCGTTATGGAACCCCAGCCGCGCCCCCTCGGTGCTGTGACAGACTGGAAGCCACTTGAAGTGATGCTTTTCCCTTGACGGCCGTTTTTTTTGTTTGCTTGTTTGTTTGTTTTTTAACCTTTAAATACACAGGCCTTTTCCCGCCAGCGTTAGGGCCTGAGGAGGGGGCGTTTCCGGTGGGGACCCTGAGTTTAGGGTTAGGGGGTAACTGACTGCATCAGGTTTCTGGCGTTTGTTTCCGTCGTAGTGATTCCTGGAGGCAGTGAAGGGCACGGCCTGGCACTCTTGATTCCTCAAGGATCGGCCTAGCAGCGGGGTAAGAGTATGAATTGATCAGCAATTGCCTCCTCCCCCCGCCCCCCATTCCTCTTGACACTTCGCAACAGCGTTGTAAAGCGGGAGAAAGCATTCGTTGTGTTACAGGAGAATTCAGAAAAAGGATCCAGTGAGTTGCGCCAGCAGACGATTTTTTTCCAGGCTAATTGTATGGTTAGATTATCCTTCCATTTCTACCTTGAGCAGATTTGTCAAGTTTTTTTTTTTTTACCCATCCCCCCAACCCACCCCCGCCGTGGATGGGTGATTGTGTTTGCCTTCTACCCTTTAAAGGTACCTGGAGACTGTTTTCTATGCTAATTGGACACCAGGATCTCTGGATTTGTATTCCAGCATCATCCCAACAGTGTGACTTTGTGCGGGCAAATCAGACATATGTGTTTATCATGAGGATTGGGGAAGTAATGATAATGGCTATGTAAAAAATAATACCCATCCTTGACAATTGTTGAAATGGTTAAATGGGTTCAATGCGTGCAAGCAAGTAGAACAATTCATAGTAACATACCTCTCCCGATTATTTAAGGTTCAGCTATACTTTTATATTTTAAGGCTTATCATTGATAGCTACCTTCTAGATTTTGAATTGTAAGGCCTAGGAATGGCAGCTTTGTTCACAGATGAAAATACTTGTCTAAGAAGCCCAGGTCATTGACTTTGTAGCCATCGAATATCAAAGGGAATTTGTTCTATAGGCCATATGAGTGCATACCTACTTATTTGCACATGGATTTTTATTACAGATTGTGTATAATAATTTGCAACCTAAATGTCATCTAGTGAAGGGGATGTAAAAATCTATTTTGATGCACTCTCACAAGGAACAGTTAGAATAATGTTGACACTGGGAAGAGTAATATAGTTAACATGCATTCTATAGGAAAGTTTTGTGTCTTATGCCTGCTAGGAGTATTATTGGACTTTCTTTAAAAATAGCTTCAGTGAACTGAGTGGTTTATATTTTGCCCAAGAAGAGAGATGATTTTTGAATGACTTAAATACAAGTTATTCAAGCCTTAACTACAAAAATGGGACTATAGTGGCAGTCATAGTAGAATAATTGCTAAGAAATGAGTTAGAAGATTATTTGAAAATATGTTTTATGTTTACAGTTTTGCCTGGGAGAAAAAAATAATGAACATTGTAATTAAAACTACTGGTTTTGTAGCTTCTCAACTTTTTTTTACAAGATCAAGTGTAAAATCACAAGATTTGTAGTTAGACTGATGCTACGATATATTTGTGGAGCTGTGACAAGTTTTTCAAGATGGCTCTCACTGTACTGGAACTCCTTACGTAGACTAGGCTGGCCTTGAACTCACAGAGATCCACCAGCCTCTGCCTCCTAAGTACTGGAATTAAAGGCATGTGCCACTGTGCCTAGCTAAGTTTTATTTTTTTTAACTGCACATTGGAGGTGATTATAGGCACTACTTCATAGTCCCGTTGTGAAGATAAAATGATGCATTAAAACCCACTCAGCACAGTTCTTGGCTCATAATAAATACTATATGGTATCCTTTATTAATTAAAATATGTTTTATAGTAAATGGTGCTGTTGAGCTTCAAATACTTTAGGACTTAGAAAAGCTATGATAAGAAAACTGAGGTGTGGACTTTTTGCATTTTAGAGTTAATTCACTATAAATTTTTAATTTTCTTTTAATTATGTAACATTCCTGAGACCTAGTATTGTAGTACTTCACAGATCATCTCCAGGTTTAGTGATTAGGTAGAAGGGCACACAGAACTCAACTCATATATTGTCTTATTTATTAGCTCTGATTTATAGTGAAGATATACAAAGCAAAGTCATCAAAGTGAAAGACCCATAAAGGGGTACATCCAGAGGAAACCAGGCCTAGTCTTCCAAAATCCTCTCCCAGTAAAATTACATAGAATTACACACAGTTTCTTGAGCAAAACAGTTATGACAACACCTGTGAAGTATTTTCTACTAGGGAAGCTTATTAGAAACTCAGTGACCAGAATTGTTACTGTTTTGTGTGTTGAAATATTAGTCCTTAATGTCAATGATAAGAGGTGGTGGAACCTTGAAGAGATGAGGCCTAGTGGGAAATAATTACATCATTGGAATTATCACCACCCTCAAAAGAATTCAAACAGTTTTTGTAAGACTTGCTACTTCTTAAGACTTACAAAAGGTGAGCCTGGCCCCTTCTCAGTCTCTCTTGGGTATCTTGTACCTTATGATATCTCCCACTGTGCTATGATGTCATCTGTCATATGGCAAAGCCAAGATAGCTCTCATCAGAGCTAATGCAGGACCATAGCCTAAGGCCCTTGAACTTCCAGAATTGTGAACTAAATTAAATTCTTTATAAAACACTCCATTTCAGGTATTGAAAATCAGATAAAGCATTTATCAGAATTCTTGGGTTCTAAAAGAAAAGCACATGTTTACCATAAACCATCATTTTTATAACAGTTTAGACACAGTGATCTAGGCTTATAAGAGAACAATAAAAATCCTTCTGAAATCCACATTCTATATACTAGCAAAGGTCCAGCCTTGTAAACTGACCTTTAAAGAAATAGCCATATGAAACCTGATGTATCAACTTTTTCTACAATCTGTTTCTCCTGTATGAATTCTGTCTTAAAAATTGTGTAGAGAGAATGAATGCAAAGCTAGTGCAATTCTTATTCTTAGTACACATGATCTTTGGTTTCTTTGTTTACTTTTTTTTATTATGATAAAACACAGGTAGTAGGAAAAAAATGAAGCCAACAGGCACAGACCCAAGGATCTTGTCTTTAGCTGCTGAAGTAGCGAAAAGTCCTGAACAAAATGTTCCTGTTATATTGTTGAAGTTAAAAGGTAAGAAAATATTTTTATAGTTAGGAAAGACATTAAGTAAATACTGGTTCTATTATGATACAATGCTAGTGTTCTAATTTGTTTAGAGAAATCTTGACACTGAGGAATACCATTTTCCTTTTTGACATATTTTTAATGATTACAACATAAAAATGCAAGTATCTCTTAGGTGTGTTGAGCAAAAATAGGTATATCTTTTCTTTTTCCTTAGAAATAATAAACAACACCCCTTTGGGAAGCTCAGAGTTGAAGAAAGTGAAACAAGATATATATTGTTATGACCTCATTCAGTATTGTCTATTGGTCCTCAGTCAAGATTGTTCTCGAATCCAGGGTGGTTGGACTACAATTTCCCAGCTTACGCAGATACTAAGGTAAAATGAAGCTAGAAGATTAATTTGTTTTCTTTTTAAATATTTCTTTTTTATTTGTCATTCTAATAAAAATTAGACTCTCCTATGATAGGTTTTGGTTGTACTTTTCTTTCACACTGTATGCTGTTGTTTGTAACTCTATTGCAACTGATTGTCTTTAGATTTCTTTCCAAAGTGATCATTTCTTTTGTTTACCACTTGAGTCCCAACTAGCTAATATATTCCTGTTGACTCAGTAATATTTTTAAGAAATGAGCAAATTAAAACTCTGTACTTAAAAAACTAACAGTGGAGATTGTGCAGCAGTGATACTTGAATTAAGTGTTAAAATGAAAGTATATAGCAAAGAACAATAGAAAAACAAATACAGAAAACTTCATTTCACTTTGTAGTGATTTATCTATCTAAATTGTATATGCATTAGGTAGCCCAGATGTTGTCCATGTAATTTAGAAGCAACATTTACTTTTCTACTACCATCCTTAAAATTGAAGATCAATGCTTTTTTTTTAAAGGTGATAAAGATAAAGTATTCTCGGTGCCTTAGTGAATAATTTTTCTTTCATTCTCATTTGATTTTAAGAAATTTATTATTATTTTCATTATGTGTATATGTTGATGTCTATGTATGGGTATGTGCACATGCGTGTAGGTGCCCAAAGAGGCCAGAAGAACACAATGGATACCCTAGAGCTGAAGTTACAGATGGTTGTAATCTGTCAGATGTGGGTTCTGGGATTTAAACTCTGGTACTTGCAAGAGCTGGAGAGACGGCTCAGCAGTTAAGAGCACTGCTTGCGCTTCTTGCTCTTCCCAAGGTCCTGAGTTCCAGAATTCAATTCCCAGCAACCTCATGGTGGCTAACAACCATCTGTAATGATGCCCTACCTGATGAGTCTCATCAACTCAGACTATGAAACCAAATATGAACAAGATCAACAGAACTACCATAGAAGGGCTGCCCATACATGCTTCAGCATTGCCAGGGCCCAAATTTCATTCAAATTTCACTTGTAAGAGCTTGAGCAAGGTCTCTGAACTACTGAGCCATCTCTCCAGTCCCTTTCCATTTGATTTTAAATAAACTGTCCCTACAAGAGAGATTTTTTTTCATATTTATACTGTCTTGTTTTAGATCCTAACTTTCTAAACTGTTTACTTCTACTTTGTTATTACATAAAGGCCCAATTCAAAGTACACAGTTACAAAAATTTGATAAATCTATGTAATACTCTTTTATACTTTAATTTTCAAGATTAATTATTTCAGTATTGGTTGAATATAAGTAAATAAGTGCCTCTATATTTTTTGATCGGATATGCTAGGTAATGACAACATTGGTTGAATATTATTTCTTTTGTTAGTGTCATCTATCATACAGCTGTCCTGAGTAGTTAAGTTTAATAACTGAATAGAAAGTAAAAACTTGATAGCAAGTTATACAAGATAGCACGCTTGTCTTGTAATTGCCATTCTTATCAGTGTTTGCACATTTTGTTGAAAAGACTTAGACAATAGTACTTATCACACTACTTTGGGTTGAAGGCCCTTTTTGGTATGAGACTACAACTACTTTTAATATTGGTATTTTTAATATATTCAACTCATATCCAAGGAGCAGCTCTAATGGGTAGTTTCATGAAGATACAGTTCTCTGGAAGGATTGTTCTTCTTTCTGTGTATCATAAAATGTTCCTGTTACAGTTAGGGTATACTTTCACTGTTTTCCCTTTTGATATAAGGAATATATATACAAGCAGATAATTTGGGGATCTTAAGAAAACAATCTGTTGGGAAGAAGAATTGGGTATGAAATTAGAGTGTTTGGTTTTCTTATCTTTGTTCCTTGAAGTTAATCTCACCCTAGATAAATTTTTGCTATTAGATTTCTAAAATATATCAATTAACAAAAATTAATGTAAAATAAACAGTCAAGGTATTCGTTGCCTTTTAGGCTGATTGTAGCCAACTCCCTATAAACTAATCTCATTTCTCTTTATTGTAAACACGTATTTTTCATGTGCCTTCTTTCTTTCTCTCTTTTTGTTTGTTGATTTTTTATTTCAGAGACAGGGTTTCTGTAAACTTGGCTGACCTGGAACTGACTATGTGGGTCAGACTGACCTTGAACTCATCTATGAGATCTGCCTGTATCTGCTTCCTAGGGTGCTGGGATTAGAGAAATTGCTTCTCTAATGGCTTTCATTTCTTAAAGGGCCAGTATATTCGGTTTTAGGGTATGTGAGCCCTGGAACTGAATGCAAGCAAGGTCCATAGCACAGTTTAGTTCTCTAAAAAGTTAAAAATTTCCAGCAAATTTTTAATTGGCTTGTCAACAAAATAATGATACTTAAAATTTTCATTAAAGCACAATGCCTATGGAAGTTTGAACATCAAACTGATATTATTTATGCAAACTTGTACTCTCATTTCAGCCATTGCTGTGTGGGCTTAGAACCAGGAGAAGATGGAGAAGAATTTTACAAGGAATTACTTCCATCAGCTGTCGAAAATTTTCTTATCTTGGGGAGACGATTACAAACATGTTTCATCAATGCAGCTAAGGCATGCGTTTATTTGATGTTTATTCCCCAATAATTTTATTCTTTTTTCCTGAAACAAGGTTTCACTGTATAACCCAGGATAACTTCATACTCAATGTGTAGCCTTGCAGGTTTCAGGGTGTCAGTCCTTCTGCTTAAGTCTCCTGAGTGCTGGGATTACAAGGATGTACACCATATCTAGTCTTTTCTGAGTTTTCCCATGCTATTTATCAAAGTATGCTGTATCTGGCCAAATATACAAGTAGTGAATTTAAACATCTTTAACCCCCCAAAGAAATTACAACAGAGAACTTAATTTCTACATTAGAAAATTGGTTAATACTAGCTACAGAATGCTGTATGATTTTTGAATAGTCTGTCTTACCACTCAATTTTGGGCAATACCCATATATGCTTATATTCATGGCATCTTCCTGGAACATATTCTTCTCTCCTTAAATTTTCTAATTGTTATTCCCTTCTTTAATTGGAGGAACATTTGTTCTCTAAGCCCAGGACTTTTCTGAATATCTCTAGTGGTGACAAAGAAGATATGTAGACTTTATGTTCCATATTTCAGACCTCTTCTTTATGAAAATATTTCAGCTCAGACATGGTGATCTTTATTCAAATATTTCTTGGGTGTATTATGCTTTTATGAAAAATATATTGCATAATTTTCAAATATTTGAAGATTTTATTTGTACTTTATTGTTACTAATTTCTAATTTAATTTTATTGTGACCAAATAACTTTCATTAATGCTATGTATGGCTGAACATACGAGTAGTGAATTTAAACATCTTTAACCAAAGAATTACAACCAAGAATTTAAACCTACATTAGAAAATGTATAAATACTAGCTAAAGAATACCGTGTGATTTATTCATATAGTTATTCTCCTCTAACTGTGTATTTCTGTCTCTGTGTCTGTCTTTTTCTGGTTTTGGTTTTGTTTCTGTATTTTTGAGCTAGGTTTCATGTGAATTGGGCTTTATTTGCCACAAGGCTGACTTTGAACTCCTTATCCTCCTGCCTCAGCCTTCATTCTTACTGGCATTACCCTCTATTGATCTTGCTGTGTTGTTTAGTTTGGTTACTTTCTATTAGTGTATCTTAACATTTGACTATTTCTTCAATCTACTCTACTAGTAATCCAATGATTATATAATAATTACTAATGATTGCTAATAATCTAAGGAATTTGTTTTCATGTATTGCGTTTCTTAATTATGATTTCTTTCTCTCCCTTTAGAGTTTTCATAATCTTTTCTTTCATATCATAATCTTTCTATCCATTTCTTGTAGATTCTTTACTATATTTATTGTAATCACTTTAAGCCCTTATTTATAGACTCTATGCATGAATCACTTGAGAATTTGCTTCTATTACCTTTATATTTTCTCCCCTTTTTCTAAGGTCAAAATTTTTTTCTTCACATGTCTAATATGTTTTGGTTTATTATGGACTCTAAATGATATATTGTAGGAGCACTTACCTTCTTTTAAGGACTGTTGAGAAGCAGTTACATTCTGGCAGATCAGGTGATACAAAGGATTGCTTTTAGCCTTTCTCAGGATAGATTTATTCCAGTTTTATGTATAGAGAATTATCTTTATATGTAGTGCTTTGATTTAAATGAAAGTGGAAAGTGTTTACTCAGACCATCTAATATGTAACCTGATTTCTAAACTCTGTATGCCCTGCAATTGGCAGGAAATGAGACTGCTATTAATTCCTTCAATCCCCAGCTATAGTTTTCCCAGGCTTCTCAGAGCTTGTTTTTTAAAAGTGCATAGTTAAGTCAAAAATTGAGTGGACATTTGCATATAAACTTTTGAGCTTTCTGCTTTATAGACTGCTGTAGCTGTTTCAAATTTAATTTCTGATACTTCAGGTTAGTAAGACTCTAGATTTTGTTTTTTAATCAACACATAATAAAGTTGTACATACTTTAAGGGAATGATGTAATATTTTTGGTACTTTTATACTATATACAATATTCATATCAGGATAACAAATCTATCTCCTCAGATATTTGCCATTTCTTTTTTCTTTCTTTTTTTTTTTTT
>NC_022010.1:67224746-67241141 GCF_000317375.1 Microtus ochrogaster
GTGGCTTTGGAGCCTGTCCTGGAACTAGCTCTTGTAGACCAGGCTGGTCTCGAATTCACAGAGATCCACCTGCCTCTGCCTCCCGAGTGCTGGGAATAAAGGCGTGCGCCACCACCGCCCGGCTTGCCATTTCTTTATGGTTTTAAAAAAGCACATAGTTTCCCTTTGAGTGCCCTGTTGCTGTAGCATTGCTGCTATCTGCTGTTTCTAGACCCCACGATAGAAAAGACAATAGATGATCCCTTTACTCCATAACAGCTGTCTTCTTAGAGCATTGTAATTTCTCTTGGACATCTTTAATAGTGTGGCAATTTTCTGTGTTCTTGGAGAGGATGCATATACTATTACACCTTCCTTTAGCATTTCATTCCCACTTACAAGGATTGGATCAACATCTTTTTAGAGTGAAGTGCAAGACTGCCCAGGAGTATTATACATTCACTTGAGTTGCTTTGCACAGTGGCCTAAACACAAAATAAGTCGAAAGTCCAATTTAGAACTTACTACCTGTCCAGATATGATGAATATTGCCAGTTCTGTTGTGTAGATCAAGATGATGTGGTCTGGGGAGCATATATTCCTTTCAAATTTCATTCATAAAGTGAAGAGGACATCATGTTATAGCCAAAAGATTAGAGGAAGAGATCAAGCTCTACAACTGAATGCATTTAAAAGCAGAACTCAGACTTGCAGGCTGAGCTCCAAAGGAAAAAAGAGAAGTTAGGTACTTTGGAGCATTTATTAGAAGTTAGAATGAAAGTGGAAGAACTGAAGGGCTGTTGGGAAGTTGAACTGTATTAGCTGAAAGAACACAACCTGAAGATGACCTCAGAAAGTCAGAAGATGGAGATCAGAGTAGATGAGCTTCAGATCCTGCTGTTAACTCTAAAGGAATAGAAATGCCTGTTCTAGATTAGCCAAGAAAACTAAGTGACAGCAAGATTATATATGATGTTCTGAGAAGCGGGGAGCAGGGGGAAAAGAGGAGGGAGGAGTGGGGGGGAGGGAGAGAGAATGAATGGAGAAAACAATCTGAAGGAGAACAAGAGATGTTGAGTTGTATAGACTACAGAATTGATTCTTTGCCTTATCAAGTACCTACTTCAGATCTTTAGATTGAGGAGCTGTCAATCAGGCAAAATCCAGTTCTTGTTTATGGAAACCAATATTCTAGTATCCAAGAATGTCCGATTTGTAGTAGTCCACTTTATGTAAAGTGCCACATCAGCACATCAGAATTTGAAGATGGAATCTGTGATTACACTTTGGAACAGCAGCAAATGCCATACTGTTTTTTGTTTGTTTTTTTAAATTTGTGATAAGACCTTTTCATCACACAGAAGCAAAGTTTTGAAGACCATGTGCTCTGCCACTCTTAAGTGTCCAATCCTATTAGATCTGAAAGAGTTTTCTGGTGCAGGGGTATCTTGACAATCGGGAGCCAAGGAATACCACAGAGTCACACCACATACTTATGGGAAGAAACAGAATGGTGGCTGCCTCTGAGTAGAATCAGAAACAGCAACATATGGATCTTTGGAGTATGCACAGTGAACAAGTGGAAAAATACAGCACAAAATATTGTTTGCCCATTGACCCTGAGTCATGAAGTTAGGGATTTCTAAGTCCTGGGTTCAGGGGCAGGGTGGTTTTATAATAGTCTGTCACCCTATAAGATCTATGCTGTATACATATTTCATAGATCTTGTATAGAACATGTGTGTTGTATACAATAGAAACAGAGAAGCCTGCCTAACAAGAAATCATTAGTTTACTTAGCAATGCTGCTTGTAAAGGTGGAGTCTTATATATGTTAAATTTCAGTGGCAACTTCTGTTTCCATCTTTGTAGATGACTAAATCCATCATAAAACTAACTTTCTAGCCTCTAATCAACGGTTCCCCGTTCTTCCTCAGGAAGGGCCCCAGTATGCTCATCTGCTGATTCATAACAGCTTGACTTGACCCTAAGTGATTATCTTCCAAATTGTCCCACTGTGCTCACAATCAGGCTCAGTCCTAACCCTGAGGGAGGAATAAGAGCAGAAGTTGAGAATTTCTTCATCTTCTTCAAACCTCTTTCAATCAGTTGTACTAAACTAACCCAAAATGGCACAACAGAGAATTCAGATTCCAATTTTAATACTATCTTCTCATCTTCATTTTTCATTTTTGCTTTTTTGTTTGTTTGTTTTGAATATTAAGACAGGGTTTCATTCTGTAATCCTGGCTGACCTGGATGGAATTCTGTGTTTTTGCTTTTTGAGGTTGGCTGCCTTAAACTCACAGAAATCTACCTGCCTCTGCATCCTGAGTGCTAGGATCAGAGGCATGTGTTATGCCCAACAAGAAGCATTTTATTCATGACTCATGGCCAGGAAATAGTTCACTCGTAAAAAACCTCCTTTTTAGCAAGGTGTAGTGATGGACATCTATATTCCAACAGTTAGGAGATTGAGGCAGCTGCATGGGCTGCATAGTGAGACTCTCCCAGGGAAAAAAACAGGGGAACAAATGGAAAAAAAAAGCCATCTTTCTCTCTTGATGTCTCTCATGGGCTTGTTCTATTATTTCCTAGGCACATAACATTCACGATTATGTCATATATGCAAATATACGTCTTGCTCTGGTTGCCACAGAATTCACTGAGTAGCTCAATCTGGCATGGAACTCAGCAATCCTGCTGAATCAAGTACTCTTAAGACCATGGGCCTGAGCCACTTCCACTCTATAATTCTCTTAATGGCTAATTAGGAGTTGTTGGAAACTGTATGAGCTTGCAACTTTGTTAACAGTATTGAGTTTGTGTGACTGTCAGAATAATGAAACTATTTGTTAATCTCTTTAATATTCAAAATAAAATTACTCCTTTTTAAAATAAAAGTAAAAGCTTATGATTGCATATAATCATTCCATGTGCTATAAAATACCTCAAATTATTTCTATTTATTAGATAATACCCATTGTTAAACTAGCCCCTATCATCATCTCCTATTATTCCTAGCCTCTGGTAACCAGTATTGTAGTCTCAACTTCTATGAGATTAACTTGTTTTAGATTCTGTATGTATGAATTCATATAGTATGCAATTTTCTAGCCTGGTCTACTTCACTTACCAACCTTCAGTTCCATCCATGGTGTTGCTAATGATAGAAATTCATCCTTTTTATGCCTGAAAAGTATTTCGTTATATTTGTGCATTCATTGATTTGATAGATACCTTAGGTTATTTCCATTTTTTTACTCTTATGAATCATGTTACATTAAAGTAGTATAAACAATAGGATAACATGTATATTGATATTAATTTCTTTTAAATAAAAATCTAGTAATGTAATTACTACATATAAATCTTGTTGAACTTCCACACAATGTTCTGTAATTGTTGTAACAAAAGTATTTTCTTTTTTAAAACACATCCTCACTAGCACTTGTTATTTTTGTCTTTTTGTTAATAGCCATATGGCCAACTAGGATTTTGATTGCCCTTTTCCTGATGATTATTAATACTGAACATTTTCAGTATTAATATGAAATACTATTTCATATGTATGTGTTCTTTTTGAGTAATGTCCTTTTAGATTTAAAATGGAATTATTTTTTCTTTCTTGCTTTCAGTTATTTGACTTCCTTATACATTATTCTATTCAAACCTTTGTCAGATACATAGTTTGCAAATATTCAATAGGTTGTCTCTTACTCTTGAATTTCTTTGTTTGGAGTTTTGTTTGAGCTTTTTTTCCTGTGTTTTACAGATACACACATACACTTGAATGTTATGGGTACAACCACATGTGTTAGTGTTCTAGCAAATACAGAACTCTAGCAAAAACAAAACCAGTAGTAGTTTGTGCCCCACATCTTATGTATGGATTAATTTAAAGAAGTTAGCAGTTATAGAAGCTGATAGATGAAAGTATTATTTTATATTCAAAAGAGTGAGAACTAGTGTAGTTGTTGGAATAGCACCAGTCTGAAGGTTGGCAGGATCAAGTTTTAAACAGTTCTCTAAGTTTTCTCATTGTAAGTCCCTTGTGAAAGTTGCTGGTTAACTTCCACCCTCAATCTATTAGGATAACACACATTTTCCTTGGAAGAGTTCTTGGCAGAATATACCTTTGGACCTACTTACTGCTGTATTAGACTTGAATACATTCACAACTTTTGTAACCTATGGAGAGAACTCATCAGTGTCATAGTCAGTTTAGGCTATTATAATAGGGTAGGCTGTTTAGTTTAAGAAAAATGGACTTTTTTGTTTGGCAATTTTGGATGCTGGGAAGTACAGAAATAAGACAGACAGATTTAGTTACTGGTGGGACCTAATTTGTTACTGGCAGATAGAAGTGGCTATCTGGCTGTGTGTTCACATGGTCTTTGTCATGGGGCGGGGTAATCTTACAAGGGCACTAAATTCATCAAGAAGGCACTATCCTCATGATTTCATGCTCCCACAAATATCACATTGGGGTTAAGACATCAGCATATGAATTTTGGAAGACACGGTTCATAATACCCACTGTTACATTAAGTTCCATTTTAGAGCACTGATTTCATGAAAAGTAGATACTGCCTTGAACCTAAATAATTGTCAAGCTAATAAGATCTTAGCTATTTCTTATGGAATATCGAAGACTAATGTATTTTTATTTCAAAACATTAGATAAAAAAAAATCACAAGAGTGGAACTAAAGAGCTAGAGAGATGGCTTAGTAGTTAAGAGCATTGACTGCTTTTCCAGAGGACCTGGGTTCGATTCTCAGCACCCACATAGTAACTCACAACCATATAAAACTTCAGATCCAGGAAATCTGACTACCTCTTCTGGCCTCCTGAGGCATTGATTGGATGCATACATGCAGACAAAAATGTACATATTAAATACATCGTATAAACAAAAAGAATGGAATTAAATGAGAAATGCAACAATATGGACAATAGGCTGGCCCAAATATTAAAAAAAATATTATTAGTAGAGGACTTAACTCAATGGTCACAGAATCTTGAGTAAATATTAGTCTATTTTTGAGTTCCCAAGCAAATTTTTAAGAATTTGATAGTAAGTGGGTAGCATATAATATAGTAGGATGTATCATAGATGTTCTGGCCCAAGCTACACACTAGTTTTAAATATCTTTATCAGAAAAGAAAAATACTTATTCAAGAACTTTGAAGTGATTCAAGAGCAAGTTTTGTCAGGAACTGTAAATTAATGGTTGATATTATCTAACAGGCTTTAAAGTAAACTTTGGACATCTTGAAATACATGACCCTTTGAGATTGACAAGATCTTTGATGCACTTTCTCATTATATCTTTGGATGAAATTGGAAAAGGATATTTACTAGACCAAGATGTGTCCGTCTAATGTGGCATTTTTTATGTTTGGTAGTTTTATAGGAAAGACAGTTGTTATAATTAAATTAACAGGTGGTTTGTTAACTGTTGTTATTAGTTTGATGCTGTAGTGGAAATGTTCTTGACCTGGATGGGTTTAGAGACACTTATACAACTTTACATTAAAGTTATATGGAGTCAATAGACATAGTCAATGGAACATGTTTTATCTCCTGTTGTGGCACTCTTACTACCTTTTCATAAGAATAGATTCAGCAAAAAAAGCATTGTTTATTTGCTTAGTATATATTAATGGAACATTTCCTGTCCATCAAAATTGTAGACAGTGAGTTATAATGGGGAGTATTGGTATACCCTCTGTTCTCATAAAGTCTTAGGATAGAAAATGGAACTGAAAAGTTCTATTAATGCCTTACACAGTTACATTTTCATATTGCTATGGTTTTCATCTAACTTTTGAAAATATAGATGTCCAGACTTTAGCTTTGGAGGTTGAGATTATATGTATTTGGACTTGTGCATAGGGTTATTTTAGAAATTCCACAAGTCATTCTGAAGCATATCAAACATTAAGGAGGTGTAGTGTATCAATATGTGATTCTATTACTTTGAGTAAATATTAGTCTATTTTTGAGCTCATTACTTTGGAGCTACTTACAAAGTAAAGGCTACTTATTTTGTTTAGTTTTACTTGGGTAATTTTGTTTTGTCTATGAGTGGTAGAGCATTTATATACTGCAACCATTGCCTTTACAAATGAAGAAACAAAGCACTACAAGTTTGGGAACTTTGTCAGTAGCTGTTAAATCTGGAAATAAAGTCTGCTGACTACTCTGAGAGATGTCTTTTCTTTTTCCTTCTGTTTACAATATAAGGTAGATTATAGAAAACTGAATTGTTTTTACTTTTGTATTAAGGGTGAAGAAAAAGATAAATTACTACATTTTTTCCAAATTGTGACTGATTCTCTCTTCTGGCTATTGGGAGGTCATATTCAACTCATACAGAATGGTAAGAGGGAAAAACAATAACTTTAATATAAATAATAGTCTTACAGCATTGCCTTTTTAAATGCCAAGTTAAAGATAAAGTATAACTTTGACCTTAACTTTTCTGATTAGTAAATCTGACATATTAATCATTTGACAGTTTAGGAAAGTAATTTTTTAAAATTATAGTAGTGTTATAAATTTAACTTTAGATTTATCTTTCTAAAGAAATCTACGTGTACAGAGTAAATCATTTTCACTTGTAATCTAGCTATTCAGGTAAGGATAGGCTTATATCCTAATTTACTAAATTTTATTAAACTTCAAAGTTATTTTATTGGATATTTTGTTTTCATTGAAAAGTATAAATATGTGTTAATTTTATATTGTCTTAAGACTAAAAAAGTAATCCCAATAATCATGGCACAATTCTTAGTCTTTGAAACATTTCACTTTACATAAGTGCAGCACCTTGGAATATTTTTCCAGGTAGTAATTCTTGAATCTTTAATACTACTTTCAGAATTATTCATGCATTAGAGAGCCACATAGTTCTTTAAGTGTTAAAAAACACATTCCTTGGATGTGTAATCCATACCATTTTCAGTTTTCTAAAGGCAACAACTTTCAATTGTTTTAACAGACACTTTTGGTAGCCATATAGCTAAGTGAACGTCTAAATACTCTATTTAAAAAATATTATCTCTTTCCTTTTATATGTCTTCTATTGTTAAAAATCTCCAGTTTAGAGACTGTTTAACTAAAAAATATAAAGTACTTAGGAGTAGATATAAAGGAGAAAGAAAATACTTAAATAATTTTTTTAAAATGCCATATCCCTTTTCGAAAAGAACTGTGATAAAAATGATAGTGTGTCTGGGGTTAATATGGAACCATAATGTAGGTATCAAAACTTGTTAAATGTTTATAAAATTATTGTGCAAAAATATATACATTGAGATGGAGTTTTTAATAATTTTTTCCCTATAAAATGTTTTACACCTTTGAAGAAATTACTGCCCTCCAGATCTGGGCTAGAAGTAAAGAAGTAAATTTGAAGTGTCTTGAATATGAGATGTAAAAGAAACATTTAAAATTCATCAGGATTAAAAGGACTGAAAAGCCAACGTAAAGAGGCCTCTACTAGGAATGGTGAAATGACTCAGCAGATAAAGAGAGAAATTTTTATTTTAGTTTAAGAGGCTTCTACTAGCTGAATAAAGAAAAGTTGAGCTATAATAAGAATAATAAGTGCAGTGAACTTAATCACCAAATGTTACCATTGAAGTCAACCAGAGGACTAATGTATTGTTTTAAAACTGTAAAATGAAGAATCTAACTTTTATTCTGTCAATATACATCAATATAAATTTTCTCTTTGTGAAAGTATTTCAGCTAATAAATGAAGGCATGAAAGAGTACCACCTATTTTGCAATCCCTCATGAATGAACAGATTTAGTAATTACCTACCTACGCGTATCAACACTTTAAAAAGAGAGACAACTGGATTATCATAACATCACAGATAAAATATATGTTTCAGAAATTCAAACCTGCATCATTTCCATCTTCTAATACCATCTGCCAATTGAGAAAAAAATTATACTACAGGAATGCAATAGGGAATCAAACCTGTCAGAGGACAATTTACATGATTTTATTTTTTGAATAAATCACAAAGAAAATAAAAATGGAAGAATGGGTCATTTTAAATTTGAAACATAATCATGTTCCATAGATCTTATTTGAATCTTTACTGAAAGAAATTTAAAAATTCACAAAACACTTAGAGGTTGGAACACTTGTCTGACTTCTTGATAAAATTAAGAGATAATTTTTATTATCTCTTGATGTTTAATTGATATTTAAAATTGACTGGCTCATGAGGATTCATTACATTATTTTGTCTGCTTTTAGATGTCTTTGAAACTTTTGTTACAAAAATTAAATAAATAGGCCCTTTTGTGAATGTGGTAATGGAGTAGAAGTTACTCATCTGCTTTGAAACTAAGTAATTATATGGCAAACAGTATAAAGACAAAATGCAGTAACTCCTTAGTATTTTACTTCATCACAGCATTTTAGAACAGAGAAAAAGAAAAGTTTATGAACTAGTTGTCATATTATTTTAGTAAATCCCGGATACTTCTAGAGTTATTACTAAAATATGACAAATAGAAAATACACCTATTGTAGTTACAGATTTTTTTACTACTTAGGTAACAATTTGTAAAACATAGAAGTATGTTTTTTTTAAGTTGTTAAAAATGATAAATAATAATTTGGCTTTAAATATATATGAAGAACAGAAGTTGGTGTGAGGAAAAAGCAAATCTGATACTTCAGGAAATAGAAAAGGAAAGAAAAAAGTTTATTTTTATGTAAGCTAAGGTGATGTTAACAGGGCAAGCTTGCAACATATCTGATCTCACTTTTAATTATCCTTGTGCTCAAGTGATGTAGGGAACAGAGTCTGATATTTATTGGGAACAGTCTCTTCTAACACATTTTACCTTAGCCTGCTATGAGAATACTAATAATTTTTAGTTTCACAGGTGATGAAATGGAGATTATGGGAGATTGTCTTAGTTAGGGTTACTGTTGCTGTGCTGAAATACCACTAGCAATAGCAACTTGGGAAGGAAAGGTTTTATTTGCATTGCACTTCCACATCATTGTTCATCACTGAAGGAATCAGGACAGAAACTCAAACAGGACAGGAATCTGGAGGCAGAGACCAATGCAGAGGTCATGGGTATGCTCTCCATGGCTTGCTCAACCTCCTTTCTAATAGAAGCCAGAACCACCAGCCCATGGGTAGCTCCACTCACAATGGACTAAAACTTCCCATATCTATCACTAATTTAAAATAAAAAAAATGTCCTACAGGCTTGCTAACAGCCTGATCTTACTGAGGCATTTTCTCAATTGTGGCTCTCTCTCTGATGACTCTAGCTTGTGTCATCAGCTTTCTAGACAGAGGTTAAAGTTAAGCAACTTGCGTATGCACTGAGCACCCAATTTTTGTAACTGGCTAATTAGAGCCTAAAACTTTTAAACCTAGAAAAAAAATTATTCAGTGTTTTATTATTTAATAAAACTCGTTGCTAGAAAAAAGACTCAGATTTAGGAGATATTTTTAGCTTAAAGGAAGTAATATTAAATTTTAGCTTGATATTTATAGATGCCCCTTTGACTATAACTAACTTCTTTAAAATGTAATGACTCTTAACTTTATGACCATTTAAAACTGCCTGCATCTGTAAAAATATTTATTATAGACCTTTCACTGCCAAAATTTTAACAGAAATGATCATGAGTTGATTTGATTTTTAAAAGACAAACTCTTACTTAGGTTATTATTAGAATCTTTAATATTTCTTTTTCTCCCTGTTCTTTTAGTACTGCAGAGTGATCATTTCTTACACTTACTGCAAACTGACAATGTTCATATAGGAGCTACAGTCATGACTCTGCTACAGAATATACTACAGATCAACAGGTGACTTAATTTACACAATTTTAAATCATAAACATTACAAATTTTATTACAATTTGTCAATCTTCTACATATGACTTGTACATGAAATTTAAGGTCTTTTATGATTGACTTTTAGAAAAAGTTAGTATAAGATACTGCAAAAGATTAGGTATTTGTTATCAAATTGTTACGTCAGAGCTCTAGAAAATCTTAGGCTTAGAAAAGAGAATTGATGTGATACCTAAAGAAAAATATTAGGATCATAGTAAAAATATGCATAGTGAAATTATTCATTATTTCATTCATGTATGGGTTTATTCATTGGCTACTATGTGTCATGATTATTCTGTTTCTCCTTATATTTAAAATACTTATTCAAATATTAATCTTGTTTTCAATGAGTGACTATTGAGACAAACATATTTTTGTGTATGAGTTTGCAATGTTAAAGTTTATCCAAAAGTATTGAGTTGCTTCTAAGCCAAACTGAGTGAAGATACATCCTGGAGAAGTTTAAACCTGAGGTGAAACTTTAAAGATAAGTTTTAAAGGGAGGATGAGGAGAAGGAAAAAGATGCCAACATAAACAAAAGTCAGAGATAAGTAAGAAACATTATGCTGAGGGTAAAAAGTTGAAAAGATTCATCTTGCTGGGATTTTTAAGTTCAGTATCTGATGTGTCCAGTAAATTTTGAAGAGACTTACATTATGAAAAATTGATATGTTAAGAAAACAGTCATATCCCGTAGGCAATGGGGACCATTGAAGATTTTATTTAAGTAGATGAATAAGGTCTGATTGCATTTCAGTTTTATTACTCTGGTTAATAATGAAGAGAAAATAAGAACAAAACTCTAGACCAGTGGTTCTCAACCTTCCTAATGCTACAACCCTTTAATACAGTTCCTTATGTTGTGATGACCCCAACCATAAAATTATTTTATTGCTTCTTCATAACTAATTTTGCCTCTGTTATGAATCATAATGTAGATATCTGATATGCAGGATAGCAGATATTCGACTCCTAAAGTTTGTCACATCCCTTGTGCTGAGAACCACTGCTCTAGACAAAGAAGACAACTAGAAGACTAGGGAGGTATCCTTGTGGTGGGGCATTTGCCTTGGCTGTTAAATATCCTAAATTTGTTGCCCCAAAATGCAAATAATAAACAAACAAACAAATGACCATAGCAATTCAAGTAAAATGATAAAATATTGGCACTGGTAATATGGAATAGATTTTTTTAATAAATTAAAATCACCCAGGCCTTTATTTCCACTTTGGATTAAAATAGAATTATAGAGATGAATTTACTTGATTAATGGGGGAAAAGAAAAAGACAACTCATGAAGGATCAATTCTTAATAAACTGAACATGACTCAATGAATAAGAGCTTAGAAGGGGGAAAAAAGAATGTAAGTAAGGTTGGAGTTTTCTGGCATTGTAAGAAAACCCAAGATAACAGATTTATAAAAGAAAAGGTTTACTTTGGCTCATGGTTTTGGAGGCTCCACTACATGATTATTTGCCCAATGGTTTTGAGTCTGAAAGTGAAACATTATACACAATGAGAACAGCTGGCAGGGCAAAGCGCTTACCTTATTACCAGGAAGTTGAAGAGAGAGAAAAGAACATGCAGCACGTCCTTCCCCTTAAACATTCCAAGCAGTTCCATCCCAAATAGCTCCTTCCTTGAGACTGAGTTTTTCATACAGTAGCCTTTGGAGTACTTTCAAGATCCCAACTATTCTTAGTACAGATTTTTAAAATGTGGTGTAACTGGAAAACTTGATTTAAAGAAATGAAGTGGGAAATGTAGAGGAAAGCAAAATGACTAAAATTCACAAGGCAGAACACTAGAAACAAAGCTTTATGAGAGATCAGCAGAGGGTTCTCTTCAAAAATTTAGTGGAGTACCAATCAGCTCATATATGTAAAAATCTACACGTTTCTTTCAAAGTCAAGGGGAACATTTTTAAAAAGTCATATTCAGTGCCCGTAAACACCTCTCGATAAACATAAAAGGATTTAAATAAAATGTTGTTGAAAAGTTGGAATCTGGTAGAAATGAGTGAGTAGATCTCTGAAAAGTCTACAAATAATGTAAGAAATGGTATATACCTAAATAACCTACAGAACAAAAGAAACCAAAAGTAAAATTAGAAATTATTTCTAAATGAATGGACATAAAAGAAACAGATGAAAAGAATTTCTGAGGTACATCTTAAACAATACTTAGAAATTTTATATGGAATATCTATATTGGGAAAGAAAAATCTCAAATCATTATATCAATTCTGCTTTAAGTAAACTAGAAAAATATGGGAATAGTAAGCCCTAAGCCAAAGAAGGGAAAACAATAAACATGAAAGCAATAATCAACATCAATAAAGTCAACGAAAACAACAGAGAAAGTAAGTGAAACCATAAGTTGAATCTGAGATGAATGAAATGAGCCTACAAGAGTGATCAGGAAAGAAATAGAAGAACTGCCAACAATTAATGTTAAAATTGAGAAGGATAACATCATTTACTGTCATTAAAAAAATCACTAAGGAGGCTGGGCCCAGGTGCCGCACACCTTTAATCCCAGCACTCGGGAGACAGAGGCAGTCAGATCTCTGAGTTTGAGGCCAGCCTGGTCTACAAGAACTGGTTCTAAGACAGGCACCAAAGCTACACAGAGAAACCCTGTCTTAAAAAACAAACAAACAAAAACAAAAACACAAAGTAATAATATGAACAACTTTATGCTCATAAACTCAACAAGTTAGTTGAAGCTCACCACAGTATTGTAAAATGATAATACAGAAATGCCAGTGGAAGTAAAATGCTCTTTATAAATTAAGCACATAATTTTGTGTTTCATTAAATTGTTGAATCTTAACTGCAGTCTTGTGATTTGTCACCTTGAAGCTTTTGAAGCAATTAATCTTACAGGTTTTTTATATTCAATTTGATAATAAGTTTCTCTGTGAGGAAAGAAGGGAACTTCATCTACTTTGGATTCTTTGTTGTACCTAATATGGTCCTCTGCCCACAGTATGAAATCAGAAATGTAAATTGACTTAATATGCTATAGTCTAAATTCTTAGAACCAAGTTATATTCTTTAAAAAGTGGCTATCTCCGTGGATCAGGCCACACACAGTCATTCGAGTTACTAAATGCTTTATTTTAAATTTGTTGTGATAACCATGTATTAATTAGTAATAGTACTTTTTTTTCTGTCCTATTAGTGGTGATTTACTGAAAATAGAAGGAAAAATCCTGCATTCTATTTTAGATGAAATTCTTTTCAAGCTTTTATCAACTCCTAGTCCAGTCTTAAGAAGTATTGCTACAAAGCTCCTCCTAGTACTAGCTGAATCTCATCAGGAAATTTTGATTTTACTGAGACTAAGTGCTTGCTACAAAGGTAGGTCATATGTATTTTCTTCTCTTGGTAGTCTCAAGGACAAAAATATGTTGGCAGTTTATAAATGGCAAAATTTTTATATTTTGAAAAGTTAGTAACTCAACTGTGAAGACAAACATTAAAATAGATGTCACTATATTATCAACAGATAGTATGCATATTTTGTTGATGGGTTATAATAAATGTTTACTCTCTCTGACAAAGTTGTTTATATTGGGTATACCAAATAGTATAGTAAAATAATGACCAAAGATGTCTGTAACCTTATCAAAACTTACTAGAGAAGAAAGTAGAAGTGTGCATTATTATCAGTTAATAATTAATACCTTTGGATAAGAAAATAGAACTGCATTATTATCAATTAATAATTAATATCTTACTATTTCACTGCCTTTACTAAAAAAACAAAACACTACCAACAACAAAATATACCTATATTTCATACTCAAACATATATGATTAAAAAGTCATAAATCTTGAGAGTAAATAAATTCATTGTTAACTACCATTCTTATGTGAGAGTATTCATTTAATTGAACACTGACTGCAAGATACTATTCTACGTTCTTTAATTTTTTTTATAATACTCCTTTGGTATATTGGGGATTCCTATCCTTACATATAGATATGAAATAAGAGACTTGGAAAAATTAGGTAATTTACTCAAGATTACTTAGATTTTAGTTTTCCAACTCTCTGCCAAAATTATGTTAGCTTTATGTTATTTCTTTGTTAACCAATACATTTACATTCAGTATAGTAAAATATTGGGTTTTATTTCATTAAATATGTTTAATATAGGATGGCACATGGGACTTTTAAAATTTTTAGGATCTACTTAATTACTAATCGATTAGAATAGACCTTAATCATTCTTGGTGATTCAAAAGGAACATTAGTAACTTTCCTTATATCTGTAATTACTATTGCCTTTTTAATTATTTTATATATTATAAGAAAAAAGGTAGAATAAGCACCACTAGTAGACCTCTAGTTATTATTATGCCAGGCATACATTTTCAAATTTGCAGCTAGAGTTCTCCAGAAATACGAGTGTTCATGTCAGGCCTGGGGGTGCATGCCTTTATTTCCAGCCTTTGAGCCTGAGGCCAGCCTGGTATACATAGTGAATTCCAGAACAGCCAGAACATTGTGAGACCCTGTCTCAACACCCTTCCTCTAACCCCCCCCAAAAAAGAACAAAAGCAAGAAATATGAATTTTACCTTAATCCCTGTTCATTTCTTTGAATGATAAAATTGCAACAGTAGAATTAACTCAAGTTTACCAAGGTATTTTGCAATTGTAAGTGCTTCTGAACGCTTGGATCTTAAAGAATACAGGCAAAGATCCATATGATGGCAGCCCCAAATGTATACTGCAAGACAATTTTATTTGCTTATTTATGTTTATTATATCACACATAATTCCAACATGCTTTGGGTACAAAAGTTACTTTGTCCCTTTTATGACTACTTACTATTTTGGAATTAAAATACAGTGGCCCATGTTATAGCATTTCTGTATTGTTCAGAAACCTCTTGGCTTATGTCCAACTTATAAATGTTAGTGTAATAAGTTTTTTCTTTAATTAATAGTGACTAATAATACCTGCTGAAGTGCTTCCACAAGGTAGGCATATACAGAGTATATGCTTACAATAACTTCTTAAGAATGTTTTAGTTTAAGGTTTTTGCGTTGAAAGGAAAACAAATTCTTTCTACTCTGACTTACTTCAGTGATCCTACTGCCTTCTTTAATAAATTATTTAGATATATTTTTACATTCAGATTTCACAAGTCAGGAAAATAAAAATTCTCAAAACAGAGGAAGATTGTAAAGACCACAACATAGAAGTGTTTGATAAAAAGAAAATGATATATGTAATTATGTTGTTATATTTATTCATTTTCTACTTAGATAACAAAATCTTTATTGATAATTGTTTTGTCTTGTTATTATATTTTAGGACTCACAAGTCTGCTAAATAAACAGGAAAATATGACAGAATTTAGTCGAGAACTTAGACAGCTGGTTGGTCTTTTAACCCCTAAAGTCCATCAGGAAGTAGAAGAACAGGTATTATAAAAAATAATTTGTGTGATATTTGATAACTGTATTGAACCTTAGTTCTCCTTAAATATGCCTCAATTTCCTTCTCTTAACACTTTAAACAAAATGTTATCCCTAGATGATAGAAATCTTTTAATATTTTCATTGTATTGTATCATTCCGTCTATCCATAAATACAATTTCAGTCTCCCTTTTATATCTCTTTATAGATTTGAGCAGGTTAATTATTTTCAAAATATCTCATGAAATCCCATGTTTATTTACTCATTTATCTATAAGCTATTTAAATTTTATTTGCTCTAAAAATATCTCTCATTATAGCAAACTGTATATATGTCCACCTATGGTAAGCTGCCTTATTAATTGATAGAAAATAATATATTTTTTATCTTTACATAAAATTATATTAATAAAAGTTATGTTTGAGGTATGACAAGTTTTATTTTATCATACTTCTTCAACATATACTCAAAATGGAGGCTTTAGGTAACTTACTTCTATAGAAAAAGGCATACACTTTGAATATTTTCAGGTAAGGCCTTAAAATGTATATGGAAAATAGAGTCTAAAATAATAAAAGATATTTTTATAGTAAAAGGAAATGAGATTATTTACCTAAAATCCAAAACCAAAAGGTAATTGGAAGGAAGTCCAGTTTAGGCAGGAGGATGAAGGAAGACATTTATATGGAAGAAAATAAAGGAAAAGAATTCTTTACTTCCATAGACTACTTTCAAAACATATATATGGTGGACAGCCTCAAAACAGCATCCTAAAAGCTTAGAATTAAAACATATTTGCATAACTAACCACAAATAGTCAAGGAGCTTATACAGCCTAAGCCTAATAAAGTTGGTTAATACTGAATGAATTGGAGTGGTGGCTCAACAGCTAAGAGTGTGTACTGCTCCTGCAAAGGACGAGTTCTGTTGCCAGCACCCATGTTAGATGGCTCACAAATGCCTGCACCTCCAATTTCAGGGGAATCTGAAGCCTTTGGCCTCAGCAGGTGTACACATAGCTACAAACACACACACACACACACACACACACATAATTAAAAATAATAAAAACAAA
>NC_022010.1:67241437-67244557 GCF_000317375.1 Microtus ochrogaster
AAATAAATAAATAAATAAATAAATAAACAAACTAAATATAAACATTAATAAGTTAGCTCCCTGGGCATGGAGACACACAGCTTTAATCCCAGTACTCAAGAGGCTAGGACAGAAGAGTCATAATTTTAGTTCTCATGGGTTGCTTAACAAGATTTAGTTTCAAAAACCCACAAGCAACCAACCAGAAGACATTAGGTCCAAAGATTAGGAAGGACTTTAAATCCTTGAAAAGGAAGTGATATCAGAGAGAGAATTTGGAGCTAACTAGACTATTTTGAATATGTTCTAGATATTACCCTAGTTGAACAGGTGTGATATACTTGGACATTCTGGGCCTCATGAGCTTAATGTTTCCTGCTACCCATCTGTTTAGAGGTGAAGATTAAACCTTACCCTGGCCTTGTATTTTAAGGGATATATTTCTCAAAAAGGCTTTTCTAGAGACATATCAAAATTATTTCTGATATATAATTTCAGAAACTACATAAAGCAGCTTGCTTGATTCAAGCCTATTGGAAAGGTTTCCAGACCAGAAAGAGATTAAAGAAGCTTCCGTCTGCTGTGATTGCTTTGCAGAGGAGTTTCAGGTAGAAAAACCAAACAAAACAATTTTGATTAAAATGATGGTCTGGGTTTGCATGTAAATTTGTAATTTTCCACCCTCTTCCCCCCTCCCCAAAAAGAAAAAAAAAACAATGATATGAGAGTGTTACCAGACCACAGGTAACCACGGGGAGGGGCTTATTGCTTTGGGGTTTTTTTTCCTTCTTTTTTTTCCTTTCCTAATGTTTTTGTTTTATTCTTGTCTTTATTTTGTTCCATAGTGTTACTATCAACGCTCAAGTAACCAGGTATCCTTTCAGAACAAAGGACATAATATGACAAATCTGATGGAATCCAATACTCAGTTCTATCCATTTCCTGTCCAGATTTGTGGGCCAAGCCTTAAGAGGGAGCCAGTGATATTTATATTATTAAATTCTCAAAACCAACAGTTCTCATAATTGCTCATATATAATTATGATAATATGTGTGTGTATATACATATACATACATATATATATATATATATATATATAAAGACTAAAGATGGTAATCAACTATTCCTGAGTAAATATGGCATGAGTAGATGTGATTCTTTAGATATGACAAACTACTGATCCCTACTTCAGTTGTACTCTGAAAAATGAAATACTGAAGATATGGGTCACATTCTGATTTAACTAGCCTAGCTACATTCTTAAAGGTTACAGAAAGAACTACAGAAAAAAATAAATGAAAAAAATTTAGCATTGATTATAAAGTAGAACCATCTCAGAGGTGATTTTGTTTTCATCCATCATTACTTAAAGCCAAATTTAACTTACTAAAACGAAACTGACATGTTACAGAAGTAAACTTTAAAAACTGAAACCAATCTTTTAATAACTGCAGCTGCCTTTCTGTTATAAATACATTTAAAAATAGTACTATACTCAGAACACTACATTGCTCCACAGTCAAACTAGAAGTGTTATGTAGTGAATAATAGCCTATGAAAATTTTCTTCCAAAGAAATTTAAAGACAAGGTGTAAATACCATTGAGCATGAGTATTTTTAGCAAAGTATTTTAGCATCGTGTGTGTGCGTGCGCACACGTGCGTATATGCTTGATATATTCAAAATATATATAAAGCATACCTACAAAATTATATGTAAATGGTATAAAATGCATATGTAAAACAATATACACATACATAAAACACATACATATATGTGTAAACATATTCCAGAATTTTACTTATATGAAAGTATCCCAGAATTGTGTGTGTGTGTGTGTGTGTGTGTGTGTGTGTGTGTGTATACACGTACAAGTGTGCGTGTTTGGAGAGAGAGAGAGTAACAGGCTTGAGTTTGTAGATGGCTTCAGTAACTTATTAGCTAAATGACCTAGGACAAGTTATCGAAACTCTTAGCCCCAAATTTCAAATCTAGAGACTAGAAATAATAGCTGTGGCTTGTGACACAGGCCAGTAATCTCAGCTACTCAGGAAACTTAGACAGAAAGAATGTAAGTTTAAATCTATCCTGGGCTACAGAGTGAGTTCAAAACTACCACTACTGGACAATTTAGCAGAGAAAGTAATTTAGCCTCAAAGTAAAGAGTAAAAAGATAACTGGGTGTAGTTCAGTGGTAGAGCATTTGCCAAGTATCATAAGACCTTAGGTGCACTCCCCAGCACTGCATTAGGTAAATGAATGTATGACTAAAGCTTTATAAACCACAGAAGGTTGAAACAATACATTGAGATAATATAAAGGTTTTAGTATATGACACTTAAAAAGATAAGATGAAACTATATTTTTGTGCCCTTAAAATTTAATTCTAGACAAGACAGATACATAATAGCACTCATGAGAAGCAATGCTATCATCATTTAGATAGCATTGTTTTTTTTCTCCTACAAGCTGTTTCTTAAGAATTAAATAAAAATAAAACCAAATAACTTAAAAGATTATTTCTGTGGCCAGAAGAGTATGAGAAATACTGAATACTTTGAGAATGACCATGTCTGTTTTTACCAGATGTTTGAATGTTCTTGATAATGCCTTCTGTAAGTGAACTCAGAGTAGTTATTGCTTAGAGATCCTACCTTCCACATCCTCAGCCATCTGTCCCTTTACATTTAAAGATACCCCCAAGACAATGGATTAAGATCTTTAAGGTTTGGCCCCATAATACTTGCCAGAGTTACCTTTTTACTTTTTCTTTCTAAATTAAAGTATTTATTTAAAAATATCTCTGAGGACTAGGGTTTAGCTCAATGCTAGAATGCATAGTTAGTATATAATCTATATCACTACTTGAAAAAACCAACTACCACAGGATTATGAGTTTGCCTATATAGAAGTATATGTATGGGATCTAATTAATATTATGTCATTTTAAAATCTTTAAGTTAGCATAAAAGTAAAGAGTTTCTTCATAGCATTTTCACAATATGTGCTATTACACTTTGTGGTTTTTTTTCTTTTTTTTCATTGATTTTTATTGAGCTCTACATTTTTCTCTCCTCTCTCTACTTCTCCCCTTCCCCCTTGAGACCTCCCCCAAGGTCCCCATGCTCCAGTTTACTCAG
>NC_022010.1:67245478-67248656 GCF_000317375.1 Microtus ochrogaster
TTTGATGGGGATTGCATTGAATCTATAGATTGCTCTTGGTAGAATTGCCATTTCTACTATGTTGATTCTCCCAATCCAAGAGCAGGGGAGATCCTTCCATTTTCTGGTGTCCGCTTCAATTTCTTTCTTCAAAGACTTAAAGTTCTTGTCATATAGATCTGCTATTGCTAGAACTTCAATCAGGAAGGGAGTCTAGTCGCCAGAAGTGGAACCTCCATTTAGTTTAATATTGATTGTTGGCTTGCTGTATATTGCCTTTATTATGTTTAGGTATGTTCCTTGTATCCCTGCTCTCTCCAAACCCTTTATCATGAAGGAATGTTTTATTTTTTGGAAAGCTTTTTCTACATCTAATGAGATGATCATGTGGTTTTTATTTTTCAGTTTGTTTATATGGTGGACTATGTTGATGTATTTTCATATGTTGAACCATCCCTGCGTCTCTGGGATGAAGCCGACTTGATCATGGTGGATGATGGTTCTGATGTGTTACACTTTGTTTTAATTCATCCTCTCCTTTATTGTACTTGCCTCCACCTCTGGCTGGTTCTCTCTCTTATCCTGAGTACACATTTTCTTCATCACTTTCTTCTCATGAGCCTCTTTCCAGTTTCATTAAACATATACAATATTCATAAAATTTATTACAGGTTCTGCATATTTGTCAATATGGCTTACTTAGTGATTTCCAGTTCCCTTCATGTTATGCAAATGTCACGGATTCATTTTTCATTGTGGCTGAATAAGACGATTGTAAATATGTACCACCTTTTATTTATCCTTTCATTTATTGATAAACATTTAGACTGATACCATCTTTGCCATTGTAAATGGTTGCAACAATTAACATGTTTATGTAAGCATCTCTATGGTATGTTAACTTGCTCATTTTTTTGAAGCTGTTTTACTTGAGGGTAGTGTTGTTTTATTGAGACAGGGTCTCACTATGTAAACCCCACTGGGTTCAAGCTCCTTTTTTGTTTTTTGAAGTATTTATCTTGTTTTTGCTGCTGGGAGAGAAGTCATACTCTGGAAGGAGACCTGCAAATTAATTTAAGCAAAGTAAATAGTATTTCTGCTTCTCTTTTTGTGTCTTCCTGGTTTTCCTCTATAGATACCTGAAAGTATTTTAAGTATATATACTGTATACTAATATTTGTAATGCTTTACATAGTGACATATAGGAAGTATCAAAGACTGGGTTGCAATGGTCAAGAAGCAATTTGATAAGTATCAGCAGAAAATGTAGACATTATAATTAACTAAAGCATTTTGAACACAAAACTTTACAGCCAGTCATAAAATAGTATATATTTAGTTAACAGTTGAAAAATACCTAATCCTGGGAGTAGACTAGATGGTCAGCAGTGTTAGGATGTCTTTTATCGAGCCTCATGACTTTGGATTCCCAGGACCAGCATAGTGGAAGAAGAAAACTGACTCTTTCAGATGGTTCTCTGATCACATATGCTCTATGACTGGCATATGCCCACAAATACAATGCATACATGCACATACAGGCAATAAATAAATATAATAAATTTAACAAAAGGAAAAATAGGGCCTGGTTCCATGTTTCAGTGGTTAAGAGCATTTGCTACTCTTACAGAAGACCTAATTTCCATTCTCCGTACCCATATGTTGGCTCATAACTATCCCTAACTCCAGTTCCAGGGGATAATATAACCTCATCTTACCTCCAAAGATACCAGGCATGCATGTGTTGCACATAAAAACATGTAGGCAAATCATGTAAAAAATATTTTTAATTTTTTATATGTGTGTTTTACCTGCATGTACGTCTGTGTACCATATGCATTCCTAGTGTCTGCAGGAGCCAGAAGAGGATATTGGATCTTCTAGACCTGGAGTTGCAACTTATGAGACACAGTATGGGTGCTAGAAATCCAACTTGGGACTTCTGGAAGAACAACTAGTGCTTTTAACTGTGGAGTCATCTCACCATCCCCCATAAACCTTAAACAAAACAAAACAGACAAAGAAAAGAAGGAAAAAATAAACTTTAAAAGTTAGACATAAGTATACCATGCAGTAAAAATCAGTATTGAAAATTTAACATTTTTAAATAATTTATATTTCTATGTAAATAAACACAATTTTTAGCAAATATGTATTCTTGATTATATTTTCATCTGACAGTATATGTCACTAAATAATTTTTGCAAGTTTTCTGTTTCTATTTTCAAAATTAGTAGAATCCGGTCAGTTAAAAGACTAAATATTTATTTATTCAGTCCACTATTGTAGGATACCTTTCAAATTGTTGCCACTGTAATACTATGTTACAATATCCTTGAACATAAGTCTACATATTTGATTATTCAGTAAGAAAATAATTAGAAGTGGAACTGGTTTATCTTCATTTTTGAGCCTTCTTATATGTATTTAAATATTTCTCTGGACTTTTGATGATGTAGAGATATTTACTTAAATATCTCTAGAGAAATTTATACATAAGAACAACGTTCTTCACCTACCCCACCAACAAATTATCTTCCAAAACATTTTTTTTCTATTTGGTTATTCATGAAATCAGGGATTTCATGCATTTGCCTAACATGGTTTATAAAATTGTGTGTAAGGAACTTACCTTTTTTCTTTCACAGATCTAAACGAACAAAGGCATTGTTGGAGCTAAATAGGCAAAAAGAAGAAAAAGACCTCAGATTAAGATTGCAGCTTCAAAGACAGAGAGCCATGAGGCTTTCCCGAGAGTCACGCTTGAGTATGCTTGAAATCGTTCATCCAGGTGAGTACTAGTATCTCTTCGTAAGTGTAAGAATGTTAAATCTTAAACCAAGTTTTCTGGCAACCTGATAATTTCTTTTCTTTTTTGTATTTGGAATTTTTTGCCCCTCCCACCCCCTATAGAGAAATCATATTAAATCTCTGGATTTTAAAAATTACAGCTTTTCTGATTCATACCTATTAACTTTAAATTTTTTCCAGATACATGTGTTCAACCTAAAAGTTTATAATTAAAAATAGTTACCAATGACATTAAAAAATTCTTAAAAGAACTTCAAATATTTGTACAGTCTGAACTTTAGTCACTCCCTAGAATAAAATTTGTGACATCTTCTCACCACTTATGACAGACTAAGCTGGATTAATAAGAGCATGCTGGGGTGTGTGTGTGTGTGTGTGTGTGTGTGTG
>NC_022010.1:67248756-67265250 GCF_000317375.1 Microtus ochrogaster
TGTAGTATTTGTGTGTATATGTTCATGTGTGTGTGCATGTATAGTGAGTACAAATGTTTACATGTGGCCAGAAGTCAACATCAGGCGTCTTTCTCTATCCCTGTCCACCTTAATTTTTGAAACAGGATCTTTCCCTGGTCCTTGTAACTCAGCACTTGGCTAAGCTAGCTGGCTAGCAAACTACCAATGTCTGCTTATCTCTGTCCCATCTTTCCCCAGTACTGGGGTTACAGCCAGGTGCCATTATGCCCAGATTTTACATAGGTACTAGGAATACAAACTTGGTTTCTCATGCTTGCATAGTAAACATTTTATGGTTTTTCATGCTTGCAAAGTAAGCATTTTGTCAACTGAGCCATCTCCCTAGGATTTTTTGTTTGTTTGTTTTGTTTTTTTGACAGGATCTCATATATCCTGGGCTGGCTTCAGTATGTAGCTAAAGATGATCTTGAATTTGTTATCCTCTTGCCTCGACCTTCCAAGTTCTTAGATTATTAAGAGTGGATCAGCACACCTGGTTTTATGCTATGCTGAGAATTAAACCCAGAACCACCTCCTAGCGAAGTACTATCAACTCAGCTCCATGCGTATCCTCTCACAGTTTTTCCCTCATCCATTTACTTCCTTTTTGTTTTTATTATTCATTCCCAAGAACCTTCAGTAGCCCCCTCTCTTTTACTTTAAATATATTTTCCAGAATTTGTCCTTTTTCAGTTATTCTCATATTACTTACTCTGCCTGATATGTCCTATCCATAGCTACAATGTCAACTATCAGCAAAATGCTTAGCACTCTTATCCTTGGCTTTCTTTCCACCCTACATTCTCTCTTAAGTTTCTAAGTAGCACTGCCCAGTAGAACATTTTATGTTACCAGTGAAAAGTTCTGTCTACACCAGTCAATACAGTAGCAATAGCTACAAGTAGCTATTGAATATTCAAAATGTGGTACTGCACTTGAGAACTTGAATGTTTCATTTTATTTTATTTAAATCCACTCAGTAGCCACATATATGTAATGGCTGCGTTTGTGACCAACTGCCTGTTGGGTAGTGTTCTTTACTATCCACAAATATTCCGAAAACTAAAGTCAGATCTCATTTCCATATTTCCTCTCTATTGATTCCCCATTTCAGGTAATGCACCAAAAGTCTGTTCATTTTCCCATTTAGCATTCTGACTTTCTCTTTGTCACCCCTCTACAACAGGTCAGCCATTAAATTCTATCAGTTTCTTTTTAATACTTTCTCTCTAAGATACCTGCTTTGTATTAACCACTGGTACTTTGTTCTACGGCTTTTTTCCTGTCATTTAACTTCGGTGAACCTTGAGCTGTATGCTGCTGACCAATTCCAAAAGTCAAAGGAAAGTCTCATTTGTGTGACAAACCAGAGAGAAGTTTGGAAATACACAAAGTAGATTAATGAGTACATAAACACACTTTTACTTCCCCCCTGCTCCCATGAAATTCTTTTCTACATGAACTTATAATTCTTTTGTCAGACCATTTATAATATTGACCTTTCCTCTTTTTCTCATTACTCTGAGGCAAAAATATTATGAGTCCTTTTGGAAATTAACTGCATATTCTAATAAAGCTTTAGCTTCTACAATCATAGAACTATAATAAAATAGAAGAGTTTGGCAAATTAGTGAATAGTGTTGAAAAAATTAAAAACTATAAAATTGTTGGGGGGTGGTGGCTTACATTTTTGATCCCAGCACTCAGGAGGCAGAGGCAGGTGGATCTCTGTGAGCTTAATCAAGGCCAGCCTGGTCTACAAGAGTTGAGTTCCAGAACAGCCAAGGCTGTTAACACAGAGAAACCCTGTCTTGAAAACAAACAAACAAAAAACCTTGTAAATTTGTCATTACTACTGTTGTCCTAATTTCAGAGCTTGAGAAAACATAGTTGAATATGTTATAATAATGTCTATCATCTCTTTAGGTCAGCTGGAGAAATACAATAGGGAAATGGAAGAGAAGTCAGCATTAACTATCCAGAAACATTGGAGAGGATACAGGGAAAGGAAGAACTTCCGCCAACAGAGGCCAGCTCTCACAGAGTATAAAGCAGCTGTTACACTTCAAAGAGCAGTGAGTCTGCTGTAGTATACAAAGTTTTACATAAAGAAACAAACAATTGTCCAAAACTGACTTTGCTGTTTACCAAATATAAACCCATAATCAACCACTTAGCTTTTGGGACCTTAGTTTCTTTATAAGAACTTAGGGTTAGAAGTATGGCTCAGTGGTTAAGTACTTACTTTCTTAGCATGTGTAAGACTGTAGGCTTAATTCCTAGCAACATAAAAAATATATAGTAATAATAACAACCTACTTGCTTCTTCTCAAGCTGATTTAGACTTTAAGTTCTTAGCACTGTCTGCCATTTTCTAGATTGAAACCTTGTTATTATTTTTCTCTCTTATTTGAACTACAGGTTTCTCAATAGGGAACTAATAAGCCTTCTATATTGGTGTCAGCTCTCAATGAGCTTGAGTTGAATGGATACTTATTCTATCTTTTTTATTTTGTTATATTCATCAGATGACATACATAAGGATTCTGAAGTCTGTAAATTAAAAAAATCCTATGTGAATGTATCATATTTTATTAAAATAATCAAGTTACATGGAAAGTATTGGCTATTATTTAGAATATTATAACTCTTGAATTGTAGAATGATATCCTCAAATGGTTATTTTCCTGGGGATTATGTGTAGTAAATAATATCTGGGGAAAGCATGCACAGGGTTTTTTCATTTAGTAATCTTTTCCCTCTTGATACTTCTCTTATACATCATTAGGCTTCTATTAAGATTTCAAGTCTTTTTTATTTTATTTTATTTATTTATTTATTATTATTATTTTTTTTTTTTTTTGGTTTTTCAAACTGGGTTTACTCTGTAGCTTTGAAGCCTGTCCTGGAACTAGCTCTTGTAGACCAGGCTGGCCTCGAACTCACAGAGATATACCAAGTACTGAGATTAAAGGCATGCGCCACCACCACCTGGCAAGATTTCAAGTCTTAAAAGCATGTTGCTTAATCATCTTTTTGTAGATTTTGCTGTTAATTCTCATTTCTTACCATGATAAATTTCAAACACTGAATGTGGATTAATATTTATAGAGATGTTTTAACTTATTTTTTTTAATTATATGTGAGCATGTTTGTATAGGTGTATGGATTTGAATTGCCAATACCCACTGAAGTCGGAAGCATCCCAGTGCCTGGAGCCAGAGTTATAGGTAGTTGTGAGCCAACAGACATAAATGTTGGGAGCAAAACCTAGGTTTTTTTTACAAGAGCAGTTTGTGCTCGTAACTGCTAAGCTGTCTCTCCTATGAAGGTATTTCTGAACCAGTAGAATAAATACTAGGGAAATGTGCAGAGTGATCTGTCTTGTCCTCCTCCCTGTGTTATATATGTAACAAACAGTTCTGTACCATCCTGAATTATATACATACTTCTGATATTTACCCCGAGCTAAGGGTAGCTCATTTATGACCAGGTTGGAGATACTTCTTTTGAAAGAAATTTGCCTTCTTTGTGATGCTTCTACTTCATAGTTGCCCCTTCTTTTCAAACTCCTCCCAGCCATACAATCAGGTGGACCCTGATAGAGTTGATGTACTAATTTGCTTGATTTAAATGAATCTAGTATTTTGTAAAAGACTCTCTGAGATAATCTAGCTCATGTGCATTCCCTAGAGAAGTAGTGATGCTTATGCCAAAATTGTTTGGTGCTTTCATACTTTCCATTAATAACCAAGGAAAAAGACTAATTACATTTGCCTCATGCCTGCTCAATCTAAAAAAAAAAAAATTATTAAAATCAGAACACAAGAAGCCAAGGACAATGGCACTGGATTTTGATTCTACTGCATGGACGGGCTTTGTGGGAGCCTAGTCTGTTTGGATGCTCACCTTCCTGGACCTGGGGGGAGCAGGGAGGACCTTGGACTTCCCATAGGGTAGGGAACCCTGACTGCTCCTTGGACTGGAGAGGGAGGGGGAGGGGAAGCGGGGGGAGGGGAGGAAAGTGGGAGGAGGGGAGGAGGTGGAAATTTTCAATTAAAAAAAACAAAAAAAAAAAGAAAAAGAATGGACTAAAGTTAGCAAAATGGAAACAGAACTAAGAGGATTATTATTATTATTATTACTACTATTATTAGTTTTGGCTTTTCAAGAGAGGGTTTTTCCATGTAGCCTTGGCTGTCCTTGAACCCACACTGTAGACTAGATGGCCTCAAAATCAAGACAGATCTGTCTGCTTTCATTGTGAGCGCTGGAATTAAGACTTGTGCCACCAACCCCCTCACCCCCCCGATCCCCAGTGGGGATTACTTTCAAAGAAGGAAAAGAAAGAAAGAGGAAAGAAAAAGAAAAGTACTAGAGGTAGTTTGAACAGAACAGTGGCCATTAAAGGGCACATTGTACCATATTTTTAAATAATCATTTTTTAAGATACACTGTAGGGAGGTCTTGGTTGTTCAGTACACAAGCTAAGTAAGCACATGTGGCTGTAGAACATTTGCCACATGCCTAGTCCAAACTGAAATGCACTTAAGTATATATAACTACCAGGATTTGAGAGCTTAATAATGTAATTAACATGTTCACAGTGCCTACATTTTGGAATACTATTGTTTTACATATAGTGTCTTAGTGTTTCTACTGCTATGATAAAACACCATGACCAAAACAACTTAGGAAGAAAGGGATTTATTTCATCTTACACTTTCAGGTTACATCACCGAGGGAGGGAAGTCATAGCCGGAACTCAGAGGCAGAAACTAGAGCAGAGGTTGTAGAAGAATGCTACTTACTCGCTTAATGGTTGTAGGTTAAGATAGCTATTAAGGAACCAGAACTCAAGCTCTTTTTCTCTCTGCCTCACTCTAGGTTCTTAAATTTCTAGCAAGGTGCCGTAAGAAAAATAAACTATTTGCCCCTTGGCATGGACTCCAAGAACTCACCGATGAACGCAGAGCTGAATTGAAGCAACAAGTGGCTGACTATATCAGAAGACATCCGGTATGTATGTTTCTATGCTGAAGAACATGTTTCATTAATCCATCGCATGTTATTCACCACCAAAGCAGCGTTCCATATATGTGTATGCATATTGACTGTTGGATGCAAGGTAGTTCCATAGAGCTAGTAAAATTGAACTCTTCTTACAGTTACAGGACCAAATGGTATAATTGATAATAAATGGAAACTGAACTTAAAAATGGGTTACTTCCTGTACTTTGTCAATGAAACTTGTATGTTACTTTTTTTATAAGAGCACAGTAAAATCTTGTCTGCTTTGAATCTTCTAATACGAATCTGTATTGTCAATCAACGACTATTCATCCTATCCTCCATATGCTCAAACACATGTATAAGAACTTGTATTTACTAGTCTGTTAATGAGCCTCCAAGACCTAGTAAGTTGTAAAATTTGATGACCTGCCTTTTTGATTTTATTACTGTAATGCTACTGACACCTTTTCCCCAACAAAAACACCCATATGTCTGACTTTGTGTGAGCACAGTGTAACAAAGCGGGTGCTACCTGCTTCTTCGCTATCAGTTCCTGATCTTACAAACCTGCACATCTTTGAAGGTCATTTCTCTTTTTTGTTTAGAATGACTCAGCATTCCTGTCATTTTGAATTCCCTGTATGTCCACAGATCATCTCTACTTTTTTGTCTCCCATGTTTCCAAACTGTCAAATTTTATGGAGAAAGTGATAATTTATACTTATTTGAATGAACCATTCTTAGTATATCAAAGTACTGCTTTTGTTTTGTTAGGATTGTGCTATAATGCTGCTTGCATCTGAATGCATGTTTTTTTTTCTTCCCTTTCTCCTTTCCTCTCCCCTCCTTATATAAACACAAATTTCTACAATATAAAGACTTTAGATGACTAATGTTAGAGGTTTGATATAATACTTTTAGGTAATCCTACCATTTATCATTTTATTCTTCCAGAGCCTGACCTCTACAAAATGAAAAGCAGAATACATTCGTATCTGTGACCATATGTGAACCTAGTAACCACTAGAGCAGAGCAATGATAAAAAATAAGTTGGATAACACTATTTAGTCTTACCTATATAAGAGATTTTCCTCATTGTTTAAATCTTTATAAAATATCACTGATTCTTGTCATATGCACTACATTGTTAATACCCTCAGTGTTATGGGATGCTTAACCTTTATGCCAGCTACTCATTTCTATTATTGTAAGACTAAATAGATACAGGTTATAGCTAAATCGATAGTCATGTGTTAGTGTTCTAACTAATTTTTTTTATTTGTTTGTTTATTGTCTGGGGTCATAAGCCAATTTGTAGTCATTTCGCTCTTTCCACCATGTAGGTTATTAACATCAAACTCAGATCATCAGGCTTGGCAGTAGACAGGAGCCTTTACTCACTGAGCCATCTCACACTGAAAACTTTTCATTTTCTAAAATAAGCTTTTGGTTTTAGTTGCTGGTTCTTGTTTTGAACAATGTAATAATTTATAATATAGTCTTTGTAGCATGCTAAAAAGTAAAATACATGGCAACAATAACATAAAAGAATGACAGAACTTAGAAAAAGTTCTTATCTGTCTGAGGGTCTTTAGGAAAGAACTGAACTTTTTCTGTCTGAGGGGAATAAAAAAATCACATGCTTTCTGATTGTAACCTCTTTTTCTACCTCTTGAAAAATCTCTCTCCTATACACATTTCTTCTCTCTACTCTGCTACATTTCTCCACATAGAGCTATATCTCGCTTCTACATTATTTTTTTATACACACACACACACACACACACACTCACACACACACACACATTCTTCACTCATTCATTTACTAACCTACTCACCTTCTTCAGCTGTCCAAACTCTGGACAATTATGAGTTTCATATACATGGTTCAGCCCATTCTAATAACATGTAATAAGTCATACAGTTTCAGGCTAGGGAGGTCACATTGACTATAACCATGGCCATACAGGTGGGAGGCACAGCATGTCTGCACATGGCCTAAGGGACATGATGGAGAGCGACATTGAAATTTAGGACCTTAGCAATAAACAGTTAGTGACTGAACCTTGAGCCTTATATCATAAACCAAGGCCAGGAGTACATGCAGAAAATCAAGCCGGTTGGTGGTGGTGCACGCCTTTAATCCCAGCACTCGGGAGGCAGAGGCAGGCGGATCTCTGTGAGTTCGAGACCAGCCTGGTCTACAAGAGCTAGTTCCAGGACAGGCTCCAAAACCACAGAGAAACCCTGTCTCGAAAAAAAAAAAAAAATCAATTGCTGCAGGGTGGTATGTCTTAATGTTATCAACCTGACTTTGGTTTAGTAGACAGACACCTGGGAACTTGTCCTTGTGCATATTTTGCAGGGGCATCTAGTCTATTTTGAAACTGCTCTGAAGTCTAAAATCAGCTAAATATGTAAAAGGCTGTCCTTATAATTGAGAACATTGTAATTTTTATATGTCAGTCTGAGTATGAAAAATATCTTAGTATTATTTTTATTCATCAAAATTGTACATATTAAGTAGAAATCATCTTCCTGACCATCTACAACTATATGTGTGCCCAGTAGATGGAATATAAAATTGCAGAGTAGCCAGTTTTCAGAGTCTGTGCCCCTGCAAGCCTTGTTTGAATGGGGTTCTTCCATCTGAGGATTACTCATCTGGTGGGTCAAATACCAATTGCCATCTGCTGTATATTCTTGTGGCCTCTAGTTAAGCCATTGCTACCTGCAGCTCTTAGCAGTCTTCTTGATCAAACCTGATTTTCTTTAAGTCAAAATGAGTCTACAGAATCTCACTTCATGTGAAATAAAAGCATAATCTCTCTCCCAGAGTAACATATCTTTTGACATAAATTGTTGAAGTAAAGGTGTTTTCAAAATATATAGGTTGGTTGAATCTAGCAGTTTTCATAATCGGTGTCTCGTAGCAGCCAAAAAATTTAAGATAGCACAATAACATACAGTATCCAAACTCTCTGTGTATTTTCTATCTTTATGTGGTTTATTATATTTTTTATTACTCTTATTTCTTTTTGAAGGAATTTTTCTACCCTTTTTCCTTTCTCTCCCAAGCTTTTATAACCTGTTTAGAGGTTTTATTTCATTTGATTCTGTCTTTACTGTGTATCTGTAATATTTTGTCTGCATGAGCAAAAACCTTAACCCACCATGAAGTATGCTGGCAGAGCTCTCAAGCCCACAGGCAGCAACTTGGAAAAGTCTCTATGTACTGTGGCCCATGTATGAGACTGCAGAACCCACCAGGCCACTTAAATCATGGCAGTTGGTGGCCATTTCCATCTTGCAGGTAGCATCTCTTCCTTGACATTGGTGTGAGACTGTGAGACAAGGAAGCTGCAACTGGCTCTGTTTTTGTGTATTTAGAACCTTTTGTAAAGCATTTTTAGACCTTTGGATCCATGCTGGACTGTGGGAACCATTTGTAGGTGGGAGTTTTCCTGGCTGACTTCTTTTCTGATGACACACTTATTCCTATCATTTTCCTAGTTTGGTTGTACCGCCTATAATTCCTGCCTGGTCACTGACCAACCAGCTTTTTATTAACTCAATCTTAGTAGCAAATCTTTACAATGTACAAAATGATTATCCCACAGCACAGTTGCAGATCTTTATATAGAAAAGTGAACTTCAATCCAAATTCCATACCATGTACAAAGTTTAACCCAAGATGTATCCTAAATATAATTAAATACATGACCTCAAAAAATAAAACTTCTAGAAGAAAATATGGTAAAAGTTGTGAAATTGAATTAGTCAGTGATTTTTCAAATACTTCAGGAGTCAAAAGAAGAAAATTAATGAATGTCATCAAAATTTAAAACATGTGCTCTATAGATCTGTTAAGATAATGAAAGCAAAACAGAGATTAGGGAAATGTCTTTGCTGATCATTTATCTGTATACTAATCCATAGAAAGAGATTTTAAAACTCAATAAGAAAACATGTGATCTATTTATAAGTGGCCTGAAGACTTGAAAAGACAAATCTTTTAAAGAAAATATACAAGTAACAAACACAGGAGAAAGTGCATCAACACTCATTTAATTAAAACCACAGTGAGGAAATCCACACTGAATGTCTAGAATGGCTAGAATCTAAAAGATCAAATCACTTAAGTGTTGGCAAGTTAATAGAAGAAATGTGATTGCTCAGATTCTCTTAAGAATGTAAAAATAATTTGATAGTTTCTTAAATGTATGTATCAGACTGGAGAGAGTTGAGAGCTTAAAAGTGTTTACTGCTCCTTCAATGTACCTGAGTTAGGGTCCTCACACCTACATTGAGCAGCTCTCAACCACCAGGAACTCCAGCTCCAGTGGAACTGACATACTTGTCTGGTCACCATGGACACCCACACACTGTGTACACACACACACACATACGAACAAACAAAAAGAAATCTTTAAAAACATATAAAATACTAGCATATGCAAACTACTACATATATCCAGCACTGCAAAAATAAAGCCACAAAACCTAAGAATAACCATTTTAGCAATATAGTGACATGAAGTACATTTACTTTGTTATGTCACCTTTAGCACCATTCATCATTAGATTTTTTCTTCCTTTAATTCTAAATTTTAATTTTAAACAATTTTGATTAAATAGCATACTTACTTCCTCCTTAAATCCTAAAAACTATCCATGTGTGTATGAATTTGATTAAGTACTTAATATGAAGTCATACAGTATCCCTTGTGTACAATTATTTCACTTAGTATAGTGTCTTTAAAACTTATTCAGGGTGTAGCTTGTGTCTGAATTTTTTTCTTAAAATTTGAATAAAATTCCACTGGGCATATTCTGGAGGCAGAGACAGGTAGACAGATCTCTGGGAGTTGGAGGCCTGACTGAGCTATATAATGAAACTGTCTCAAAAAAATATTTTTGATAGCATTCCATTGTAGGTGTGCTGCATATTTTACTAAACAATAGTATAGTGTTCAAGGGTTTTATAGTGTGTGTGTGTGTGTGTGTGTGTGTGTGTGTGTGTGTGTGTGTATTTTGTTTTTGTTTTGGAGGGGGATGCATTTCTTGGTTTGCCTTTTTGACATGAGACAGGATCTCATGAAGGCCAAACTGCTGTAGAGCTCATTGTGTAACTTTGAGGATGACCTTGAACTTTTGGTCCTCTTGCCTTCCCCTCCCAAGTGCTGGGATTACAGGTATTCGCTGCTATACTGTACAGTTTTATGTGGTGTTAGAGATTAAACCCAGGAACTCTGCATGTGAGGCAAGCACTCTACTGACTGAGTTTTGTCCCCAGTCCAGTTTTTTGTTGTTGTTTTAAATATAGCTAATAAATGTGACTTGTTATTTCATTATATTTTAGATTTGCATTTCTATTATGATTAGTGATTTTCAGTACATTGTCATGTATTTATTTACCATTTACATAATCATATTCAAGACTTTTGACCATATCAAATCAGTTTTCTTTTTTGTTGATAAGCTGTTTGAGTTCTCTGTATACTGATCCTTTTCTGATAAATGATTTGGAAATGTTTTTTCTATTCAGTAGAATAGTGTCCTTTGATACACCAAAAATCTTCATTTTTATGAATTTTACTTTGTCTTCTGTTATACAGTTTGAGCTCTTATTTTTAGCTTTTTGACCTCCTTGAAAAAAAAAACAAACTTGTGAGCAGTTAGTTGTAGCATGAATATTAAAAACCCAGCGACAGATATTGGGGTTCAACCTGAAGATCATAAAAGGAAAGGAGCCAACCACTGGCTCTTAGACCAAAAATGGGCGATCCTGCCTCAGTGAATCCTCAAATTGAGACTGTGTATGAGGTTGTCTTCTCCCATCTTATATTCCTCTCTACTGCTGGGATTAAAGGCATGCACCACCACTGCCAAGCCTTTATGATTAACTGGTATGGCTGCTAGGATTAAAGGTATGTGCTACCACTGCCTGACCTGTATGGCTGGCTAGTGTGGGTGCTTTGCACTGATATTCAGGCAAGCTTTGTTTATTAAAACAATATACCACTATATTTCCTTTTTTGTCTAAAATAATATAAAAGGATAGAACTAATAAAAGAAAAACTATATACAATAAGTACAATAGCTATATAATATATACAGACAATACATCAACAATGTCTAGTACATTTGCATTTGACAAATTTAGAGAAAATATTCCATATCTATCCTATCTTGGTTCAAAGTCTTGTACCTAATTTACTTTCTATCATAACTTGCTTTCTGTGTCTGGTAAACGAGGAAAACTATAACTATCTAACCTTCAACTCCCTCAGAGACCCAAAAAGGAAATATTAACTGAGTAAGCATGAAAGACCCTCAGAGAGTGTCTTTCAGTCTGGGGAGACCCTTCCCAAGGAACAGCAAGGCCAGCGGATGCAAACAGCAAGAGGTTTATTCAGATACACAGGTACCTGGGGCGTCCAAGTCTCTCGGAGGACTGGCGCGCTGTCAGGCTGGGGTAGCGGGTTTTTATAGGGTAAAGGGAGCAGAAGCACGGTTACAGAAGCGAGATGCATAGTTACAGGGTTTTCATTGGTCAGTTTGAATATGGCCGAGTTCAAGTCAGGACAAGGTCCCTGGTTCCCGAGAATTCAGATATGGGCTGCCTTGGCTCTTGTCTAGGGCAGACAGGGTGTCTTTCTCGGTATTCACCGTTCCTCCCCCAGCCCAGCCACAGGTGTCTCTATCTCGTTTTGGCAGCTTTTAAACTGCCCTTTGTTAAAATCCTGAATATTCAGTACAAGCCTTGCAAAATGGTGTTACCGGTGCTAAGTTGTTTAACAAGCTGGGCAGGGGGCTTTCAAGCAGAACATGTGAGCAAGCAACTTCCAAAAAATGTAAGAAATGACAGAAACTGCCTGGACAGTCCAAGTTCCTTTGCAACATTGGGGCATCTTTCTTCATCCTCCAGGCCGTAGAATATCCAACAGATTTTTCTGTAAGGCAGGATATTCTGAAAGACTGTCCTTCCTTGTCTTGGCAATGTTTGTCAGTCACTTTCTTTTGTGGCCTGCTTGTCTAATTAGGACAGCATACTGTCAGCAGTCGAGGTAGGGGCATTTCCTTGCCCAGTGGGTTACTTATACCACAAAGAAAGTAAAATCCATGTGGAGGGCTGGAGAGATGGCTCAGAGGTTAAGAGCACTGCCTGCTCTTCCAAAGGTCCTGAGTTCAATTCCCAGCAACCACATGGTGGCTCACAACCCTCTCTAATGGGGTCTGGTGCCCTCTTCTGCCCTGTAGGCATACACAGAATATTGTATACCTAATAAATAAATAAATATATAAAAAAAATCCATGTGGAGTTTCTTCTTTGCCCATTATCTTCTCTGAAGTAGATTAGTGCTACCAGAAACAGACATACCTTATTGTCATTAAAAAAAGAATCTGTTATTAAAACATCTTAAATGCCATATTCTATAGACCTCTGAGCTATTTGAAGATGACCTGTCTATCTAAAATATATTTTTGTTTAATCTTGAAAACATACCTAATGATACTATCAGTTTGATTATAATAGGTGATTAACTATTAACCTGTATTTCTTTGTTATGCTAAACAGTTGACAGTAATTTTCAAGGGCCAGAAATTTGCATTATATTGTAAATGAGTTGTATAGGTACAGTATCTTGAACAAGAGTAGAAATGTATGTACAATATATCCTAATGAAATAAATCTCAAATTTGTATCAATATATAAACTTTATATACAATATACAAAAATCTAATCTAATATAAAACATTTCAAGCTAATAGTTGCTTTTTAAAAGTGTATTTAGTAATATACCTTTTAATATTATATTTGTATCTTCCGTTTTTTTCTAAATAGATTGTTTATCTACCCTTTTTATCCTATCGTATCTATATCCTCTTTTTTTCTTTTCAAAACAAGAACCTTGAATCTAATTTTCTTTGTTTAGCTTTTTTCCTGTCTATTACTAATATCAACGTGTAACCAATCCCCATAAACAATGACAGATACCCTTAGCCCAAAGAAAGGCCAAAACCGCCCACCCTACCTCTTGGAAATGATAGCCATGTGTTCTTAAGTTTACTTCCTGGGGGGGGGAGGTTATCCTGAAAAGAAAAAATTAGATCATTTGTTAAGTCCTGGGAGAGATAGCTGTATCATTTGTTGTATAGTCTCTTTGTAATGGGAAAGGGCAGGGCTTGTCTCAAGTCCTCACTAGAGTGGTCTGTAAGACTGGGATCATTTCAGCTAGGCACCTCAAAATTGTTCGGAGAAGTTTGTAGTCCAAAGCCTATCTTTATGTGGCATTTTTCAGATTAGTGGTGATATCATAGTCCTGGAGAATCATCATTGTGGGGCTGCATCCTCCTTCAAAGGTCACTGTTAGGCATGCTCATGGTTCACTGCAGAAAACTGATAAAGACTCAAACCCAAAATCATGTACAGAAAGGTAGATGAAACCTTTTTTAAAAAAAAATTAGTTAGTACTCTATATGACCATTAATGTCATGACAAATATTTAGAATATATGTGTGTGCATGTATTATAAAATTTATATATTAAGAAAAACTGTTAAAGAGTCAATATAAAACCAAAGGATTATAAGATTAGTGTCAATAAAATAGTCGTTAAATATTTGTATTTTTTATGTCCTATATCAGGTGGCTCTTCTAACAAGAGACAGATTTTGGATTTTACTTTAATAAGCATGCTTGGGTTTAGAGAAGGAGAGAGCCACATTCCAACTCCAAAGTCAGCTTTGACTTTTAATTATACTGGGACTACAAAAAGACTATTTGGATTATATGTATGTAGAGAACAGTAGAATAATTGGGAAGATATATGAAATTTTCTCCTATTGAAAATGTGATAAACCAATAGCCAATTTGCTCTTTTTCTCAAGATATTTTTTCTGGATGATTTGTCCTTTTTCCCCGATGTCTCATTTGTACAGTGGTCTTCAGTTTCCTTAACTGGATACCTTTATTCTCCTGTAAAGACAGAAACAAAACCCTTCCACTGCCCTAATTTTGGGGAAATTCTCTTTTGGCAAGTTATATCTGATCAAATGAAAATCATTTGTTAGTTTTATAGGTTAGTTTAGATTAAACAGACATATTGCTTAATGAATTATCATCTCTTTTACTTAAGAGGTGTCTCTTGTTCAAATTGAATCTTTATCAATTTTGATGATATCCATAGCTTTTCTTCTCCTGTGGAAACAAAATTAAAACCCCTTCCCCAACATAAAACATGTCCTATTTTCCATTCTGAGGTGAGTAAATCTTTAATGTATAGCAGCTAATTTACTTCTGTAGTTATTTTCTACTATCCAATATAATATCTCTCCACAGCTGTTGTTCCTTTCTCATTAGCATTTAGAAAATTCAAAATTAATAAAATATTATACATCTGTTTCTGGGGGCATTTATCATTTCTTTCTGTTTATTTAACATATCCTTTAGAGTTTGATGTGATCTTTCTATAACTGCCTACCCTGTAGGATTGTGTGATTTACCTATAATATGATTTATATTATAATAAGCAAAAAAAACATTTCATCCTCTTAGAGACATATGTTGGAGCATTATCTGTCTTTATTTGTACAGGTATACCCATGGCGGCCATAACTTCCAGCAAATGTGTAATTACTGAATCAGTCTTTTCCAAATTCAAAGCAGTTGCCTATTAAAACCCTGAATAGGTATCAATGATGTGGTGTACATATTTTAGTTTTCCAAATTCTATAAAATGAAACACATTCATCTGCCACATTTCATCCCTGTGAGTACCCTTTGGGTTACTTTCTGCAAGTAGTGACATTTGATTGTATAAAGAACAAGTAGGACATTTCCTTATAATTTCCTTGGCTTGTTGACATGTGATGGAAAAGTCTTCTTTTACACCATTGATATTGACATGATTTTTTAAATGAAATTCTGAGGCCCTCAGCACATTTCTGATTAATAATTGATTGATTTCTGCATTATCTTGTGCTAGAGGACCTGGCAGACCCATATGGGATCTGATATGTGTTATGTATATGGGATGATTCCTATTCCTGATCTTATCTTCTAACTGAATAATTCTGCATCATCTGGTATAAATTCATTAGCTTCAATATGTAAAACAGCTCTTTCTGCAAATCACAAATCGGTAACTATATTGATAGGTTTTTTTTTTAAATCCCTTAGTACCATGAGAATAGTATATAAGTCTGACTTTTGGACAGAATTATAAGGGCTTTGTTCCACTTTACTTAAATTTTCTAATTTGTAACTTGCCTTTATTGATTTATTTGCATTAGTATAGAATGTAGGGGCTCTGGTTATTGGTGTGTGCCATGCAATGCAAGGAAGTAGCCAGTTAATTCTCTTTATATGTTTATAATTCTCTTGCTTTTGGGATAGTTGTTGGTCTCTCCCAAAAATTTACTAAAAGCTCTTTGCCAGGAATCACTTTCTTCCAGTGATTTGTCAATTTCATCATTAAAAGGTACTATAAATTCTGCTGAATCTTTTCCTGCTAATTGATGAAGTCTCAATTCTCTGAGAATTAACTGAGACCTTTTCCACATAAATTTTTAATTTTTTACTCAATTTATGTGGTAAAAGCTTCATTCTAAGATAATATCTTCTCTCTACATTAAAATTCTTATTGGGGAATGTTAGGTGGGTAATGTGACCAAAATGCAGTTAAGACTCAGATCTACATGATCCTCATGTGCCTTCTGTAATTTCTCTTCAATCAAAGCCAATTCTCTGTTTCATCTGATAATTCCATGGGTCTGTTTAAGTCCTTATCACCAGCTAAGGTTTTGTTTAACTTAATCAGATTATCAGGTTTTATCCCAATATTGTGCCATAGAAGGGAAATGTCTCCTAGCTATCTTTGGAAGTCATTAAGAGTATGCCATCAATCTCTCCTAATTTGCACCTTTGGGGGTCTAATTTTTTTGTAAACCTATTTTATAACCTAAATAATTAATATAATCTCTTTGTATTTTTTCAGGAGCAATTTGTAATCACCAACAAGGCAAAATTTTCTTTACTTCTTCAAACATTGTTTCTAAAGTATATACATTTGAATCGGATAATAAATATTATCCATGTAATGGTAAACTATACTCAGGGAAATTACTTACATATCATTTACAATGACTGACTTACAGAATATTGGGAAAGTGTAGGGCTACTTAATATTTCCTGTGGGTGAATCTTCCATTGATAACTCTTAGCAGGCTGAGAATTATAACTAGGCATTATGAATGCAAATTTTTTCTGTTTTTTTCTTATAAAGGTATAGTGAGGAAATAATCTTTTAAATCAACAACTATAAGAGGCCATCCTTTAGGTAACAGAGAAGGCAAAGGAATGCCAGAATGCAGAAAGCCTATTGGCTGAATCACCTTATTAACAGATCTTAGATTGGTTACCATTCTCTGTTTTCCAGATTTTTTTTATTTTTT
>NC_022010.1:67265720-67275001 GCF_000317375.1 Microtus ochrogaster
TTTCATCGCCTGATGAAGGTTAATATTCAGGAGGATGCCTATATGTTTTTCTTTGGGTTCTCCTTATTTAGCTTCTCTAGGATCACTAATTATAAATAACAAATTTAGGAGAATTCCAAGGGCTGGTTGATTCTTCAATACACTGAGCATGTAGCTGCTCCTGTACCAGCTGTTCTAAAGCTTGCAGTTTCTCTGTTGTTAAAGGCCATTGTGCAAACCATATAGGTTTGTCTGTCGACCATTTTAAAGGTAAAGCTGTTGGTGCCTTTGGAAGACCAGCACTGTTCTTGTACAATCTGAATTGTCAGTTGCTATTCCCTTTAATATCTTCTAATATTTTCCCAGAAACATATGTTAATTTTTTTCCAAGATTGGGGAATGTTAATCTGAGTATGCCATTGCTGTAACAAATCATGTCCCCACAAATTTGTTGCTATGTTAGCCACACATGGTTTTAATATTCCTCTCTGTCCTTCTGGTCCCATTCAACCCATCTCGTGCTCTACTTTACTTGAAATAAAGTTCTGATCCCTAAGAACTGAACATTTACGTCCTGAAGAGGTCAATTGGGATGCCAAGATTCTGATGATATTATTGTTGCATTCACACCTGTGTCTACCAGACCTTCAGTGACGTCATTTATTTGTATTTTTAATTTTAGTCTTTGTTCATTTATAGAAGTTTGCCAAAATACCTGCTTTATGGTTTCTCCTGAATTTTTTGCTCTTTAACTCTTCTATTATCCAGGGCAGTATAGTTTCTCACAGTAGGCATTAGTTTCTTTAATTGCTCTGCAAAGGAGTTTCCTTTACAATGGCAGGAAATGACTGAACCAGATTTGGCATAGTAGCCTGCAAGAGGCCCCTCACAGTTTCCCCAACAGCAAAGGATTACCTTGAATATCTCTTATTGATCTATGTTCATTAGTCCAATGTCTGCTTTTACTACACCTTCTGCATAATCCAGAATGGAGGGACATTCTGAATAGATTAGGCTTAGAAAGAATATTGTTTCTAGGAATGCCCTGTTTACAATCCCTCTTAAGGCGACTTTTCTTGCCATAATTATTTTTTCCCCAAACCTCTGGAAATCACCTCTCCAAGTATCATCATGGTCATGAGATTCAATATTAATTTTATCTCGGATTCATTCCTTAAAGGTGCTGACTGTGCCTTTAACAATCTGATTATGCTTTTGCATTGAGAATTAGCACTGATCTTTAGGCAAGCTTTATTTGATGTGGGACTCCCCTCTCACTGTATGCTGTGAATGCTTTATTACCATTTGTTACTAAAGAAGCTAATTTGGCCAATGACAGGGCAGAATATAGCGAGGCTGGAAGAGATAATAGATAGTATGCAGAGTCCTTGAGACGCCATGTAGCTCCCGATGTATACCGATGCTAGACCCTTACCAGCATGGATCTACATAAGACTAAAAAAAGCTTTTAAAAGGAGGGGGGGCTTCTAGACACACAAAATGGGAGTCAATTGGATCTTCTTGGTAGCCACGTTTTTTCAAATAGGCTCTGTTTGCTGGCAGTGAACAGAGGAACGGCTCCTTTTAAGAGAAGGCTTCCTGAGTCAGCATTAGCAACAAAAACTGTGGGGCTCCTTTAAGAGTCAAATTTCTGGTTTGTGCTGACACCACGAACTCTGGCTATTTGGGGAGGTCCTGTACTTAAATGGGGTTTCTGAGCAGAGTGCTACAGATTGGTTAATAACGACATAGGCTCGCTGTGTCCATCTAACTAGGGTGGTGAGCATGGCTTGCAAAATTTAGCATTTTGAATTAGATGGAACAAACAGGCAGGCCTGCAGAGTTGATCCTAGCCACGCCCACTTAGCATTAAGAAAAAGCACTCCTTTCAGAAAATTATTACAGATATACAAAATAGATATAAAAGACTGCTAAACGAGACACAGTGTGTTTTTAAAAAATAAGTAGGTTTGGGAGAGAGAAGGAAAAGTATAGACAGTTATAAAAAGAAGTAGTTTAAAAAAATAAAGTCTTTAAAAAAACAGTAAAAGTAATATAAAAGAGTACAGACAGACAGATTAAAGGAGTAAAATTGATTTTTAATAAGCCACATAAAGATGGAATATCCACAAAGTCTGGATTAAGTATATTACTGTGTTTTCTTTGAATTTTTTGACTGCAGAGAGACATTTGATTCTGGGGTTGGTTATAAATGATTAATGATCAGTTTCTAAAAATGAAATAAGGGGGAATATGATATAGAGATGAATAATTTTCATTGGCATGGATATAGGTCTTTTGATACAAATTTAAGGTTGATTTTGTTATACTATATATATATATTTCTGCTCTTATTTAAGGTATGTTTATACAGCTCTTTAAAAAATATTATATGTGCTTAAAATTACAGATTAATAGTCATTTATAATAGTCAAACTTGTCATATTAGCTAGGTTTTCTAGATATACAGAGATATATTTCAGTTAGATAATCTTCAACACTTCAAAGACCTATAGAATATGGCATTTAAAATGTAAGAATTTAGACTTTTCTTGACAATGAGACATGTCTGCTTCTGACAGCACCAATTACTTCAGAGAAGTTAATGGGCATTAAAGAAACTCATTTTGAAGTTTGCCTTCTATGTAACAAGGCTAGCCATTTGGAGCAAGAAACTGTTCTTACCTGGACTGCTTGATGGTATGTCATATGAACTGGACATGCAGGACCCACAGAGAAGTAACTACTGAAATTCCTGAAAGATGGAATTCAGGGTTTCTGCTTCACACCATTATAAGGCAGAACAGATCTTCAGTTTTCCTGCTTCATGGAAAAGTGTGCTGGATACTATGGGCTTGTAGGCTAAAGATGGATGACCCAACGTTACAGAAGAACTTTGGATGACTGTCCAGGCAGCAAGATGTCTCTCAGTTCTAGAGTTTTGGAAGTTGCTTACAATGTGCTTCCTGTTTACTTAGGTAATACTATATCCTTCTGGGGTCTTTGATAGAATTGAAGACTAAATAGTTACAGTTTTCCTTAGTTATGATAAAAGATAAATTATGTGAAACTTTAGACTCACAAAATATATTGTAACTGTAATTCTTGCTTGATACCTGTTTTTTTATATATAATTTTGTTTTGTTGAAGATAAAACCTTCCTTTTTATTTAGACAGAAAGGGGGAGATGATGTGGGATTCCCCTCTGTATGTTGTGAATATGTTTTATTAACATTGATTAATAAAGAAGCTACTTCGGCCTATGTCAAGGCAAAATATAGAAGGGCTATAGAGAGATAGTATGTGGAGTCAAGGAGATGCCATGTAGCTACCAAAAGAGACAGATTTTGGATTTACCAGTAAGCCACAGCCTCGTGGTGATACACAAATTAATAGAAATGGATTAAGTTAAGATGTAAGAGTTAAGCCAGGCGGTGGTGGCGCATGCCTTTAATCCCAGCACTTGGGAGGCAGAAGCAGGCGGATCTCTGTGAGTTCGAGGCCATCCTGGTCTACAAGAGCTAGTTCCAGGACAGGAACCAAAAAAGCTACGAGAAACCCTGTCTCGAAAAAAAAAATGTAAGAGTTAGGTAATAAGAAGCCTGAACTAATAGGCTAAGCAGTGTTGTAATTAATATAGTTTCTTGTGATTATTTGGGTCTGGGTGGCTGAGAATGAAAGAGCAGTCACCATTTACATTTATTTATTAAAACACAAATAATATACTACTATAGTTAGTAGTTCTACAGTATCCTCTTAAGAACTATTGTTAAACCTCTTTTTATCAAATGGTTAATTCTTCCATATAATCTCTGCATATCCTTGTGATACTCTTAACCACTTCTAGTTACTTACATTCTCTAATACAATGTAAAGACTGTGTAAACTGTTCTTTGACTATACTTTTTAGGAAATAATGACAAGAAAAGTTTGTATATATTTGAATTCAGCATAGATGCAATATTTCTAATACTTTGATTCAGGCGAATATGAGTGTAGATCTCACAGATCTGGAAAGATGAGTGTAATTCTGATAAATACACCAGTTTTTTTTTTTAAAGATATATAATGTATACAGTGTTCTGCCTGCATACCAGAAGAGGGCACCAGATCTCATTATAGATGGTTGTGAACCACCATGTGGTTGCTGGGAATTGAAGTCAGGACCTCTGGAAGAGCAGCCAGTACTCTTAAACCCTGAGCCATCTCTCCAGCCCCCTGGTTTGTTATATTTTAAATGTTTCTTTGTACAGATTTTAGTGCACTTTGATAAGATTTGTAACTAAAAGGTAAGTTCCCAACTGGACCAGGACTACATAAATATTTGAGAAAGTTGTGGTATCAGAAATTTTATCAGCTATAAGACTAGGATTGTTTAATTCTTATTCAAATTGTCACTAACTTCCCCTTAAATTATCTGAATAATCTAAAGGATAGGTTCTTTTAGCAGATTTCTGTTTTTCATTCTGTGAAATCAGGACCAGTTATAATATTATGGTATAGATGCATTTAGAGTAGGGATGGATCAGAAGTAAAATAGTATTTCAAATGGGATTCAACAAAAGGAATTGGCTTTGTTCCTCTTCTATATAATGTACTTTTCATTATTGTCTCCTAATATCAATGTCTTTGTAGAAATGATGCTTGGAAACATACCAAAGAGAAACTTGGGGCCTAGAGAGAGAGCTCAGTGGTAGAACCCTTGTTTCTCTTACAGACTCCAGGTTCAGTTCCTAGCACCAACTTGGAGACCCACAACCCTATATAACTCCAGTATCAGGGTGATGATAACACCGTCTTCTAACCTCTTGAGGGCACAGCATATACACATGGTGCACATGCTTACGTACAGACTCAACAATCATACATATAACTCCAAGAGAAAATTAGTTAATTTAAAAAAAAAACTTGCCTACCTACATTGTTATATAAAGTCAGGGTTTCGGGAAATTATTATTTAAATTCTGACTGGTTGGTTTGGTGGCTACATTTTTGTTTCTGTTATGGGTTGGTTTGTTTGCTTATATTTGTCTTTTAGGTTTTTTGAGACAAGGTATCACCACGGCCCTGAACTCATGATTGACATGCCTCTGCTTCTGCATGGAGATTATATGCATGACTATACCCAACTAAAGCTACTAATTTATAGACAGTTTAATACTTGCAGTAGATTCTATAGATAAAACAAGAGGCTGCTATGAATTCTAAAAGCTCTGCTCTGTGGTTAGGTAAAGCATATTTTGATCTATGAATTCTAAAAGCTCTGCTCTGTGGTTAGGTAAAGCATATTTTGATCTATCTGTCCTCATGACAAGTTTTCTGCCATGTGTTTTCAGGACTCTCAGATGTCAGAAGTGGCCAGCAGAGAGCTCCACGCACAAGCACAAGAACGACTTCAGCACTATTTTATGGGGAGGGCCATAGAAGAAAGAGCCCAGCAGCACAGAGAAGCTCTGATGGCTCAGATCAGCACCAATATTGAACAGTTGATGAGTATGCTCTGCTTCCTTCTGTTTTATAGAAGGAATAACCCATGCAAGAGATGTGACATCCAAAATCTGTAGAAGGATGATGACACACACAAATAGTCTTTATCCCAGCCCTCAGAAAATCTTATATCAGCCCAGTTTTCAATATGTACTCTGTAGTTTCTGTTTGTGCTTGTTTATAAACTTGGATATTTCAGCTTCATCAAATTTACTAATTTCAAAGATGTTGCGTCCTACTAACCACATTCTGTGCTGTAGTCCCCAAAGCCTTCTTTTAATTTTTCCATATTTTAGAAGAAGACAATGACAGTAGTTACAGTACAGCACACTTATAGAACATTTATAACTTTTAATAGCATGCCTTTACCAAAGTTTCCATCTTTAGCTAACAAAATTTATTCTTTTGTTTTAAGCCTGGAAGTTGCCAAGGGTTTAGGGTTGTTGCTGCCACTCACAACTGCAACTTTTGGCTAGAAACCTTCCTTCATGGTTAGCACTGACAACACATTCAGAGTTGAAACCCTGTCCTGTTCCTGACTGTACATGGGCCCCAGCTGTGCTGTTTCTAGGCTGCTGCTTGCCTGGCACACTTCTACTAACCATTTACTTTCTGTTTGCTGTAGAGGCACCAAGTCTGAAGGAGGCAGAAGGAAAGGAACCTGAGCATTTCCTAAGTAGATCTAGGCCCGTGGCAGCCAAGGCCAAACAGGCCCATCTCACCACCCTGAAGCACATACAAGCACCTTGGTGGAAGAAGCTTGGAGAAGAACCAGGTGATGAGATTGATGTTCCAAAGGATGATCTTAATATAGAATTAGGAACTCTATTTATTGGTGGAACAAAACCCCCCTAGAAGAGGATAACTGTGAAATTAGCAATCTTACTTTTTAGGAGATTGCTAGTTTTGCCTCTGGCATGCTGGTAGAGCTACCAGTGGCTTTCCAGAGGATGTTCTTCATGTAACACTTGGAAGCAACAAACAGAGCATTGGCTACCTCGGTCCAAGTTCTTTCCCCTTTCTGTATACCGTCTCTCTCTATTCCCAAACAGATTTGTGGGCTTTATTGTGGGACAGAACTCAGTGTGAAATTCTATTGTTGACATGAAATATGAAATTTCTTTCATTTCTGTTTTCTCACTAAAGGTTGTTTTTTTTTCAAATAAATATTGTGTTTCTGAAAAACCTGTCAGAATTACTTCAACTTTTCACATTTGTTATTCAGAATTTCCATTATTATTTTTACTATCGTTGTATTTTTTTACCTTGACAAAGTTTAGAAAAGGGCAGTCAGTTAAAGGACATTTCATTATCTGAAAAAAACAGAGAAGCAGCAGAGGGAAACAGTAGGTTATAGTTTACATATTGTAGTAAAAATAATGTATTTTAAAATTATTTTTATATGCATCAGTATTTTGTCAGCATGTGTGTCTGTGTGAGGGTGCTGGATTCCTTGGAACCAGAGTTAGAAAAAGTTTGTGAGCTGCCATGTGGATGTTGTGAACTGAAACTGGGTCCTTTGGAAGAGCAGCCAGTCTTAATCACTGAGTGTCTCTCTAGTCCGTCCCCCCCCCCATAATGCATTTTTTAAAGCTGAGTCTCACTATGTAGCTCTAGCTAGCCTTTAATTCACAAGACCAGGCTGGCCTATACTCACAGAGTTCTACCTGCATCTGCCTCCCAATACTGGGACTAGAGACATGCCACTATGCTTAGCTGTATTTCCTTTTAGAAGTGATAATGGAAAATAAGTTCAATTACTGGGTTTTGTTTGGTTTGGTTTCCTTTTTCTTTCATTCTTTCTTTTCTTTTCTTTTCTTTTTTTTGAGTATGAGAGTGGAGGTTAGTGTGTAAAACATCCAGAAAATAGTGTCAGATTCCACCAGAGTTCAAGTTACAGAGGGCTGTGAGACACCAGACAGTGATATTCAGAACCCGACTTGGGTCCTCTGCAAGAGCAAGTGCTCTTAACGACTCAACTGTCTCCAACCTCTTACGCTGTTTTTCAATAAAATAACCTTTAGTTGGCCACTTTTTCTAATCTATAAGATCATATGACTCATTGGTATAGATTATACTTGTGGTATATATGGCATACATATATGTGATATATTTAAATGCAACTTATATATTTGACAAATATTTGAAGCCGGGCAGTGGTGGCACATGCCTGTAATCCCAGCACTCGGGAGGCAGAGGCAGGTGGATCTCTGTGAGTTCGAGACCAGCCTGGTCTACAAAGGGAGTCCCAGGACAGGCTCCAAAGCTATAGAGAAACCCTGTCTCGAAAAACCAAAAGAAAAAAAAACCCAAATATTTGAATAAGTTTTAAGTTGAAGATACATCTAGAAATACATCTGGATAACACACAACGCCATAGGAAAGTTTTGGGATGTCTGTATTTGGCATAAAAGAAGATGAAGGGGGGCTTTGAGAAAATAACTGTCAAGGGGAAACAGAATAGAGTAAGAGTAAAAAGACTGTCTTTTAAAAACCGTTTATTCTTTCATTCCTACATTATGCAATGCATTTTAATCATGAACACCCTCACTTTTTTATCCCCCTCCCAGATCCTCTAAAAACTCGAGCGACCCCCAGCTGTCTTTAAAAAACAACAAAACCACTGAGTTTAATTAGGGTTGCCTTATGTGCATGGGTGAGAGACTGTGTTTACTGAATCATATAATACTAATGGTGACATCCCTGAAAAATATTGACTCCCTTCCCCAACAGGAATTAACTGCAAGAAGCTATTTAGCTAGGAGTGAGGCCTCACGTGCTCCTCCTTCCATCCTGGACAAGCTTGAGTGATGTTATGCAAGTTACCATAGCTGCCAGTTAATTCATGTATGCAGCAGCCATGTCATGTCCAGAAAGCAGCTTTTAAAGGCACTTCTTCACATCCAATTTTTAAATTCTTCCTGCCTCCTCTTCTGTGCTGTTCTCTAAGCCATGGTGGTTGGGAGTGAGACTAATGTTCTTTTCAAGGCTGAGCACTTGATGGTTCGTTATTCTCAGTCCTTTGACTAGTTACAAATTTCTGCATTCACCTTTGCTCATGGCAAAAAGAAACATCACTAATCAGTGGTATACACATATTTACAAGTCAATGTGGAAACATGTCCTTTCAGCAAAATAATAGACGTTCCTTCCTAGTGTCTATACCTTCCCAGCTAAGGACTTTTGGACAAGGCTTACAATACCAGACATGAATTCCCTTTTGTAGAGCCTGCCTGCTATCCAACCAGATAAGGTTCACCGCCACTGTTACACCACTGAGCACCTTATGTGGCAGGCCAGTATTGTTGCATGCAACGTCCACTGTAGGCTAAGACCAATGATAACTTTTCTCCGCAGAAGCTTTAGGCATACTTTAGCCACTTTCCAGGTCAGTCCCAGATTGATTTCTCTGTCCTGTAATGAAAGTGTATATGTTCTACAATACAGTTTCACCGTCTAGTTCTCGTGGATAACCAAACACAACTGCAGTAGCTTGGATTTTCTGAGTTTCTGAGCCCTTCTTGGCTAATAACTCATATGGAGCTAGCAATCCCAGACCTAGCACTGGGATTTGTTGAAGAACCCATGAACATGTGAAGAGCATAGTCCACCCATACAAAGCATCTCTGTTCAAACTCCATTTTAGAAAACCAGTATATTTTAAAATTAGCTTGGGCAGTGGTGGCGCACGCCTTTAATCCCAGCACTCAGGAGGCAAAGGTAGGCGGATCTCTGTGAGTTCGAGACCAGCCTGGTCTACAAGAGCTAGTTCCAGGACAGGCTCCAAAGCCACATAGAAACCCTGCCTCGAAAAA
>NC_022010.1:67275104-67277291 GCF_000317375.1 Microtus ochrogaster
TATATATATATGAATTTAATGGTCATTCTTTTTTAAAGTAATGATTATCATTGTGTATGATGTGTGCATATGACTTCCACAACACATGTGGAGGTCAGAGGACAACTTTTGTTTCTTTCCTTTTGCCTTCATATAGATTCCAGGGATCAAACTGGGATCATCACATTTGTATGGCAAGGGCTTTTCCAATGAAACCATCTCATGGACCCAAACTAATCACTCTCTGAGAGACACCTGAGTGATAAAAACTTCTTCAGTTTCAGAATAATATTCAAATGTCTTTGCATAAAATGAAACACCAGATTATATAGGCAATATGTTTTCCTTGCCTATTGGTTTATATCACCTTTGTCAAATATTCCAGTCAATCCACACATGGTGCTGAAACCTACCTCCACTGGTATTCACTCTCACTTGGTGGCAATTCCTAATTATTTGCTTTCGGGAGAGACAATGGAGACACAGACTGACTAACTGCAGACTGGCCTGGAATTCCATTTGTAAATCAAACTGGTTTCAAAATCAGAGATCTGCCTGCCTGTCTCCCAAGTGTTGGGATTAAAGTCAAGGGTCACCATTTGTCATCCCAGTCAATCTCTCAGAGTCAGTGTGCTGCAGATGGGTTGCGTTTTAAACCATTTCCATCCTTCAATGATGTTTCAAGGAGCTTTAAGGAGCTCAGCTCAGCCCCACCCTCTCGGTGCTTCCTCATTCCACTCCCCGTGTATTCACTGCAGTTCTCTGGGAATGACCAGTCTGGACCCACCCAAGAGTAGGTGGGGCCATGCCTGCTAGGTAACTTTATAACTTCTGCAAGGAGAGATCTTAAAACTGAAACATCTAAGGCGAAATGTAGGTGTGTGAACCAAGAGATAAAATTCAACTCTTATCCTGGCTCTGACCCTCCCCAAAACACCTTGTACAAACCAGTGTTTTGAAGTTTATTGTATTGCATTTAAATTAAAGATAGTCATACATAATATTGCTTCAAGGGACATTTAGTACCCCCTGCATACTGGGACCTGGAGATACAACTGAGATCAAAAGAGACAAAAACCTCAGGATTTGTTATAATAAACTGTGATAAAGCAATAAGATAGTTACGTTTGGTGGCAAATATATATAGTAAATATACAACTTTTAAGTAAGCAGCTAAAAGATGTCTTACCGAGCTACTATTTGAGTCTTGAGATTGTGTGATCATTAGGATGAGATTGCAAATATAGTGGGCTAGCTGAGTGCTTGGCGTACAACGAGATTCCATAAATTCATAGTAACATTCTTACGAAGAATGTCTGAAATCTTTAGGAGTTGGCTAGGTTTCTGCATCATCCGCCGCCGGCTATCTGTCTCTTGTTGGAGCTCCTCACTGACTCTTCCCAGAGCTGAGCCCTTAAATCTCTGTCTGCTTGCCCCAGCTAAAGCGCCACTTTCCAACTCTTCACTGTCTCTTATTCTCACATCCTGAGCAATACCAGCAAAGGATGCCTTGTGACGTCAGGTTGTAGTCCGACTGTTGCTAAATGGCTGTTGTCTTTCACTAGCCGTGTCTCTGGTTCTCATTTTTTCATCACAGTTAAAAAGGTTCTCACACAAATCACAATACTAGCAGCTGGTGCCCCTAGTCCAAAATCCCCTCAAAAGCCTGGGCCATAGTCTTTAGCAGGAACAGTAGTAGTTAAGAAATTAGCGTAAACCGGAAATCCCAAACTACAGAGCAAACACCTGATCTTTGCAGAATACCCACCCTCTCGGCATTGCCCGGCCTTCTTGGATCTTCTTCCGGGTCACACCCCAACACATAATCATCCCTCAGGCCTCTCCTACTGAGAATCCGTTGGTTCCCCCTTTGAGGAAGTGGAAGGTTTTAGGGCATTGATTGGTTCAGCCGTTGTGACGCGATAGGTTACAAACAAGGCGTGCCTGGTCGCCATAGTAACGGTCCGTGCGCAGTTCCAATAGGCCAACGTCTCAGTCCCGTCTTCCGTCCCAGGGAGAGTGGTTGTGTCCCAGGGGCGCGGCGGCGGAGGCGCTGAGTTTGGGATTCCCGAGCTGACGTGGCGTAGGTCGAGCGGGGGGCGGCCGGCGTTGCCGGTGGCGCCCACCTGCAGGTGAGTGTGGTCTGCAGGCTTCGCAGGGAGCTCGGCATCGGCCCCGCCGCGGACCGCTGGCCAGGGGACACCGGGC
>NC_022010.1:67277466-67280475 GCF_000317375.1 Microtus ochrogaster
GTCAGTTCTGCGTGCACGGCCCTGTGTCCGAGCGGCCGGTGGCAGCCAGCCTGGGCACGCAGCCGAGGACGCGGAGGGAGCCTGCCCCAGCCCTGAGCTCGGGCCCTGAACAAACTTTGTGCCCCGCGGGGGCCGCAGGACTCAGACTAGGCAAAGGGCAACGCTGTTGCCGCAGTCGGAGGCCCACGCGTGATCGTCCTGGTGCTAACGGGCTGGGAAGATGAGGAGGGAGAGTTGACCCAGGAGTCAGAGGTGTTCGCAGGAGAAGGAACCTCGAAGGGAGTTCTGGAGAAAAAACCTGGGGTTGTCTGTGTGGGGTGTGTTTGTCTCTGCGCCTCAGGAATGCGAATGCGAGCCGGAGGGTGAGCCCTAGGCGACTGGAGAAAGTATTTGCCTGGTTTATTTAAAGCACTGCAGTTAGTCTGTGGAGAGAGGACCGTGTGAGGCTGGGACAGATATTTAAAATCATGGATAATAAACACGTTCACTTTGGGAGATAGTTGGAAGTTCTCCAAGCACACAAAGGACAACTTTCCAGATTTGAGCATCGGGACAGCGGAAGAGTTTCTAACAGTGTAGAGTCCTTTCTAGAAACATGAGTTAATAAGGGTTGGATGGTCAGAATGGCTGTAAAGACTCAAGTTCCGGAAATGTTCTGTTAGAAAAAGTAAGACTGTTTGAAATTACTAGGGGGGAAATGGAAAATAACTGAAAAGTTTCAGGGGCTGAAAGTGTACCCAAATGGTAGAACTCTTGCCCCCAGGAGGCCTCGGCTTGAAGCGATGTGTGTTCATAACACTGCTTTTACTTCCTTGATCCTGGAAAGACCGTTTGATGCTTCCTTCTTAGCTCCAGTTACATTTGACTACGCTGTTCCTCAACAATTTTAATTGCATATGCTATAGGTAAAATACTTTGAGCCTACTTCTAAGTGTATTTATTTTATGTTTATTGAGTATATCTTAAGTTTATTTTAGATAGTGTGAATACCTCTGTAAATATGCCACATATGTTTATAAAAATATAAAATACAAATTAAGAGAATTAAAAAATAAAAAATATGGCCCAACTCAACAGACTTTGAAGATCACATAGAAGATGCTTCCTTGGTTTCTCAAGACAACTGTTGGCGTTTCTGAGGATTCCCACGCTTTCGTGGTGTGGACGTTTTATTCTACTGTAATATAGCCAGCCCTTCCTAAAAATAATGATCTTTAAAGGTTTCCTTTTTAACTTTTTCACTGACTTTTAAAATTCACCTCTCCTTCCCTGCTGCCCCCACCCATTTTGAGTAAAGATACTACCCTCGTTTATTAACTTTTCTTGGTTACATATCAGGAATAAGTTATCTGTGAGACTTCTGATTATTACATACCATCTGTTATTAACAACCGTGTGGAAGGCAGACTGGGCTGCCTAAGACCCCCTCCCCCTTTATGAACTGGGAATCAAACCCAGAGTCGAATGCTTGCTAGGCAACCCCTCTGTTGCTAAGGTACACCTCCCCCTCCCCATCATAGTCCTTCTCAGTTTAGTTATTTTAGGTTCTGCTATATGTGCTTTTGATCAAAGGAAGTTCAAAACCAAAGGGTGTAATAATGTAAAGCCCAGTTCTACCTTCTTACCTCTGTCACCTTTCCCCCACTCCAGAAATGAGCCAGGTAAATAATTTGCTCCTAAGAGAGGTTCTGACTGCTAAAGCACATATGTAATAATACTTCCCCTCAAGTGAGTCATAATACATCTTTTTGCCACTTAATATTATACATCGTCTCTAATCTTAATGTCTGAAACATAAAAATAAAGCTTGCTGAGTATTCCTATGCTAACAGTAGGAAATTCATCGCGGTGAAACTTCACCTCATGCACAAATGTTTAAAAATACTGTGTAAAATTGCCTTCAGTCTCTGTGTTAAATATATATGGACTGTAAATGATTTCTGTGTTTAAACTTAGGTCCTGCTCCCAAGATGGCTCTTTATATGCATACAAATATCCCAGAGTCCAAAATATTTCAAAGTATGAACAAAGAATTTTGATACAGCAATTCAATCTATATAAAAACCATTTTCAGTAAACATGAGCTTTGGACACACCACTCTACTCTGTCAGGCAGCTCTATAGCATTCCCTTGGGCAAGTATAGGAAGTACAGTTAGCAGTCCTCCCTGGAGGGCATGGAGATTGTTTCTAGTCAGAAGCAGCCAAACACTCTTTGTGTCTGTGATCTCATGTCAGTGTGAGCCTATATGAGGAAAAATAATAAACTATTTAAGGGCTTACGCCTATGAGTCGTCAGTTTGGCTTATGGACTTACTACTCAGCGAAGTAAGGTCGCTACATCGCTATTAACATGGTGCTTTCCCCTGCATCCCTGTTTTCATCCTGGATGAAGAATGGAAGGTGAGAACGTTAATCAGAAAACGGGATGCTTTTGTGTGTCTCCACCAACCAAGAAGCTTGAAGAGTTGTGTTACCAGACAAGATACTGAAATTCCCTTTGTCTTTTTTACTCATCTTAAAATCAGGGCTATTATTAGTACATCTTTTTATCTTGAAAGTTTAAACTTTTTGGGGTAAAATCAGTTAAACAATGAGGATAAATAAGTCTGTGTAAAGGCTGGAACATTGCTTGATTGGCAGTGCTTGTGTCTGTAAGCTGTAGTTACCATTTATTTCTAAGTGAATAGAAAGCAGTTTTTGTATTATGGAATGTTATCTTTCTAATAACATTTTCTAATTGTAAATGAATCACCTAATAAGTAATTTTCTTAGCTGTAGTAGTAACACAGTCCTATTAACTCTAACTCAGTTGTGGGCCACTTTGAAAATTAAGAAATCAAAACCACTGAGATGCAATCAAATATGCATGATATAAATTTGGGGAGTGACCCAGTGATGTTCTGTGGGCACATGATTCAAATTCCAAAGCAAGTGTTGCAGGAGTGTGCACACAGGATACCCTTCTGCTGTGTGATTATTAGTGTTGCAGGAGTGCACACACAGGATA
>NC_022010.1:67293781-67294811 GCF_000317375.1 Microtus ochrogaster
CCATGGTGTGCTTAGCGCAGCGTGCTTGTGTGCATGTGTGTGGCAGGGGCATGGACGGACAGCGACAGACAGAGAAGGGTATCAGAGACAAGAAGAGGGTGTGTCAGATCCCTCGAAGCTGGAGGGACAGGTGTTTGTGGGTTCTAGGACCCAAACCCTAGTCCTTGTGGTTGTAGAACAAGCTTTCTTAAACTCGGCTATCTTCCCAGCCCAAATTCATCCCTTTTTGTTAGTTTCTTATTCTTGCTTCTGTTGTTGTTTTATTTTGTTGTTGTGGTTGGTTGGTTGATTGGTTTTTATTGTTTGTTTGATTGTTTGTTTGCTACAGACTCTTTCTATGTAGTTCTGACTGTTATGGGGATTCTAAACCAGGATGGCTTCTAACTAAGAGAGATCCTCCTGCTTCTGGCTCCTGAGTACTTCTATCACTTCAGTGAAGCTGTAATTAAATGTCTCTAAAAGGCAAATAGTGTAAAAGATAAAATATATATTAATTATACCTCTTAAGTAAGCAACTTCAATCATTGCAATTTTCAGCATGATAAGAATTCCACAGAAGAAGAGATGAAAGTAGAAGAGATAAAACATGAACTCCAGGAAAAGGAGAAATTAATTAGCCATTTGCAAGCCCAGCTTCACCAAGTGCAGTCAGAACAAGCCGTGAAGGTAGGAGTGAGTCACCTCGTTATTATGCTTAACAGATCACTACCAGCCAAGGGCTATCCACTGTCAATGCCTCTTTCTTGACAATCAGTAGCGATCTCCCGTCAGCTGGTCCCTCCCTGCCCCCCCTCCCTTACTTCCACGTCTACTCATTCATTAGAGTTTAGCATTCATTAGAAGGCACATGTGTGTGGCCTTCTCCATTGGTATTTGCACATACTCAGTGTATTCTTTCATATATGGATCATGTGTTCTCAGAAACTCTTGAATTGCACGATTCACAGCATTTGATCAGCTCCAATGCTTCCATTTTCTTCCTAGTTGGTTTCTGTAAACCTTTATTTTTGGTTGTGTATTATTTTTTTAC
>NC_022010.1:67297071-67310310 GCF_000317375.1 Microtus ochrogaster
TTTTTTTTTTTATTCTTTTAAGTTACTTAAAACAAAGGCAACCAAGGTATATAAATATGTTAACAGCTCCATTGGGGAGAAGCTACTCCAAACAAGATACCAAAGGCCAAGTGTGGTAATACAAGCCATTGCCCTAGCATTCAGAAGACTGAGGTGTGCAGATCATGGGTTTAACACCATTGTTGGCTACATGGCAAGTTCCAGGCTAGTCCAGGCTACACAGTGAGACCTATCTCAAAAAATAAAATTGATAAAAGTAGCATCAACTTTAAAGTTTTGTGAACATGATAGTTATAGAAACTTATATAGAAAAAAGAGGGGATTTAAACAGAACCCTGAGAGCTAGGTAACACTCTAGACAAGCCGCGTTCTTGTGGGGAAGAGTTGGAAAAGACAGAGAAGAATGCATTAAAGAGATGGGCCTGCAGCAGTGACAGCTGGATGGCTTTCTGGGGAGGTGGTGTGCCCTTGAAAACACACACAGTTCTTTAGTCAAAGCAAGTTTGAAAACCACACAAGAAAGAGTAGATTTGTATTTCCATATGTAGAGCATTTTGAATAATATTCATGGTTGAATTGCTAATTTACAGGAGTGAGGTTCTAGGACCATTTTTGAGCATGAGTCTGATACTGAAGGAGTTAACAGAAATTTAACTTCACTTGTATGTTTCATTTTCTAATTTTTTCAGAATTAAAAATAAATCTTCTCCCATATTTATAACATTTTTAGTATCTGTGAAAATTTTTTAATTAAAGTTATATATGAGTTGTTTCTGAGATTGGTAGTAGGCTTTCTCTCTTGTCTGGAAGTTACTGCTGGGCCTCCTGCTTTTCTGACATTTTCACCCTTGCCCCTCAGAGCTGAGGTTTAGAGAAGCGCTTTCCATCAGTGCTGTGTGCCCATCTTTGAAGGTTAGGCTGAAAGAGTTGTCTGTGAGCTACTCTGGAGTGTAACTTGTCTAGTTTCTCTGGTGTGTGTCTTTAGTTAAGTTCCATGCAGCAGGTGGTCCGAGAGAAAGACGCCCGCTTTGAAACCCAGGTCCGTCTCCATGAAGATGAACTGCTTCAGTTAGTGACCCAGGCAGATGTGGAGACAGAGATGCAGCAGGTGTGTTGCTCACACTCTGTAGAATGATTCTCATTTTGGTTCACCTTTAATCCAGATCTCACAGCCACGTCCCAAGCACTTCCCTTCCCCGCTGCGCTCCACATGTCCTCCATGCATCCTTGGCTTCTTATTGGTGTCCTGTCTTTCGTTGCATATTATTTTCTGTATTATCCATACTGTCCCTTTTTCCACATCTCATCAGGTTGGAACTTGGAATTCTAAAGCTGAATTTACTTGGGGACTTATACGGGAGTCAGCAATGGGCTGGTTTCTTTCTCATTTACAGATTTACTGCTACCGTTCATGCTCTAACCCTGATCCAAAGCTTCAAATATATGAAGTCAGTTTTGTATTTTTTTAAAAAAGGAGAGTAAAAAAAGTGATTTTGATGGCACAGTCTTTTATTAAATTAATATTTTTTAAGGTGCATTGAAAATTGACTTCACTGTATTTGAGCTTAACCTGTACTAACTCACATTGCGTGTACTTAGAATGTAGAACCCTGTAAGGAAAGGCACTTTAGTGACACTTTGTTTGATCTGTGTTTGTACATGTGTGTTCATATATGTGCAAGTGCATGTTTATGCACACAGGTATGCATGCACACATGCACATGTGTGGTGGTCAGAGAACAACTTTGGATGTCATTCCTTCCTCTGGAGCCATTGGCCTTGATACTTTCCCCTTCTGAGGCAGGGCCTCTCATTGGCCTAGGTCACCACTTAGGCTAGGCTAGCTGGCTGGCCGAGAAGCCTCCAGAATCCTGTTTCTACCACCTCAGTCTGGGGTTCACCTGGCCTGGCTTTTTTTATGTGGATTCTGGGGATTGAACACAAAGTCTCTCGAATACTTTGCCAATTGTGCCATCCTTCCCAGCCGCTCATTTCTTTGTTCTTGAGTGCAAACCTGTTCCAAGTTCTAAGCGGTCTCTCAGAATGTACTACTAAGTGGAATTTCAGAGTGTACTACTTTGAAAACTAGACTATGAATTGTATATATTGATTGATTTATTCAATGGGTATTTTTCAAGTGCCTGCCCTGAGATTGAAAACAGAAGAGAAATGGTTTTGCCTATAAAGATTGCTCTCTTTTGTAGGTAAGATATGCATGTTACCTGTGCTACTTAGGGACAGGACAGGAACTATGTAATTTTGAACGTGAGTGTGTGTCATTTTATCTTAAGTATATTAGGCTCCCTGATTCAAGGCCTTGCTTGCACTTGGGTTTGGTTGTTGTCACGCTCTGGAGAAGGCATTTTGGATAGTCTCTTGCTGCTGGATGGGCCATGGCATGCGGTGTCCTACTTAGCCCTTTTCTTCCACACTCGAAAGCGGAGCCTTACAGGTGCACATGGCACTTTGGAAGGTGGGCAAATAATTGTGCTTATTTATCTGTAATTATGTCTAAATGCTTCTTTCCAGAAATTGAGGGTGATGCAAAGGAAACTTGAGGAACATGAAGAAGCCTTGCTGGGCCGTGCTCAGGTTGTAGACTTGCTGCAGCAGGAGCTGACTTTGGCCGAACAGAGAAACCAGGTACTATCTGCGGTCCCACTGGCTGCTGGGGAGGGCTGGTTTCTACGTTAGGTTGTTGGGCAGCAGTCATGACAACCTTTAAGCGGCCAGAGGATTGGTGTCATCTGTTCATTCTTTTCAGCAAACGCCAGTGCTTCCCTGGTGGTGACACAGTGGCAAAGCAGGCGCGGTCCCTCCCCGGGTTCATTGTCCGTCTTTACCGCACTTTTCCTTCATTGCTGTAGGCTGGAGTCTTTCTGCAGTTTCCTGATTTCCTCTGGCGAGTTTCTTTCTTGTCACTCTCCCCGCCTTGTCTGTCTTGAGTGGTTCCTGTGCCTCGTGCATGGTCTCTATTTTGCCTTTTTCCGTTGGTCAACTTTCTTCTGGGTTGAAGTAATCCAATAAGACAATAATTCTTCTTTCTCTTGCTGTACTGTATGGACCCATGCTTCCGATCTGGGCTACTCTTATCTGCCTTTGGCCTCCTTGTGCCCTTGTCCTGTGGTCATATCCAAGTAGCCAAGTTCTAATACAGAATTAATTCTATAGTTAATTAATTCAACACACCCTTTGCCTGTTCACCTGGGTGCTGTCTGCTGCCAGGAAACATCAGCCACATTCTTCCTCCTTAAAGCTCAGCCTGCCTTCTTGAGGCGGCTTTCTCTGTAGTGTGGAAGCATGTTCCCTCCTCTTCATCCTCATAAAAACCAGACTCTGCCTCTAGGTGTCTTTTCTGGGTGTCCTGGGACAGTGAGGGTCTGGTCTCCTTTGTGGTACTTCCTAGGCCTTTGCTGCTCAGATGGCTGCCTCGGTGTGACCTCTGTCAGACAGTGCATATGGATCCTCATAGCTCCCTTATGCAGCGGACATCATCGTTCCCTCAGCACAGTAGAGAAAGGCGTGCATGGAGAATTCCTGCACACCCTGGTTGACCTGGTAGACTTCAGATTCTTCCATCAGTAAACTAACGACAGTAACATTTATATGAAGGACCTGTTGCAGAGTCACGTGAGTGCATAAAAGTGCTTAGGGTCTGACACACGCCGAGCGTGAATTCAGCTGAAATCACTGCCACACTCCCAAAGCTCTTCTAGAGAATCATGACACACCTGTAATTCTCAAATTTAATGACTGTCTTTTCAGCGTTCTTTTACTAGACCTTTCTGCGATATTTGTTTCTTAGTTGTTGGTGGGTTTTATTCATTTTTTAAAATAGGCTTTCTCAACTAACCTGGGCTCATAGTTGCTGACAGACTCTGGACTGACAGCTAGGGAGCCTGCATGGAACCGACCTAGGCCCTCTACATATGTGTGACAGTTGTGTAGCTTGGTCTATTTGTGGGACTCCTAGTAGTGGGATCAGGGCCTGTCCCTAACTCTTGAGCTGACTTTTGGGAACCTTTTTCCCCATTCAGGGATTCCTCGCCCAACCTTAATTCAAAGGAAGGAACTTAGACTTGATGTGCCTTGCTTTGTTGACATCCATGGGAGGCCTGCCCCTTTCTGAACAGAAACAGAGGAGGAGTGGATAGAGAGCAGGATTAGAGGGGAGGTGGGGGGAGGATGTGAGGAGAGGGGGGAGGGGAAACCATGGTCAGGATGTAAAATAAATGAAAATTTTTAATTAAAAAAAAAAGGTTTTCTGTATAACCTGGGTTGCCCTCAAGTCCTTCCATATGCTGGGATTCTGGGGATATGCCACCGTGTCTGACTGGTATTTCTTCCTGTTTATCATTTATTCCTTGAAACTTCCTCAAAGTCCACTGCTTTCCTATGAGCACAGGGCACATCTTAGTTCTCTTCCGATGTCTCTGGAGCTTTTCTTTTGTTTGTTTTTCCTTCATAGGCTTCTTTTCCTGCCCATTAAATAGTACTTGCCAGTGGACTAGCCTCAGCCAGGAAGTCTTACTATACCTGGTCTTCTCTCTTTTGCTCTTATAGTAGGTGTGACTATCCCCACTGCGACAGGTCTCTCCCAAACATTCGTCTCTCTAGTGCTTTTGATATGTACCCAGTTCCCTAGTCATACATGGCTAACCTACAACCTTGGCAAGCTCAACAGGTAAAAAAGCAAAACTCACCTTCCTTCTTAAAGCCTATTATTTGTAGCTCGGAAGAGCAGGCACAGAACTCCCATTGTCTGACATTCCCATGGCTGGGTACCCAGCCGGAGGACACAGAGGCCCCTGCAGACTCCTCTGCTGCAGCACTGTTCACAGCAGTCGAGATGGTGCCTGTCATGGAAATATAATGTTCATTAATATATCAGCATAGTAAATATACACAATAGAATGTTCCTCAGTCCTAAAACAGGAATTCAGTTTTGTGTTTCTGCTGCAATGGGAAACGAAGCCAGCATGCTATTCTAGGTGAAAAAGTCAAGCATAGACAGACAAATGCCACGTGCTCTCACTTCCATAGGGAAGCCAAAAAAGTAAGGCCACAGAAGTAGAAAAGAGAATAGTGGCTTCCGGAGCCTGGGAGGGGTGAGGGGAGGCTAAGTGACGACAGGGAAACCTCAGCCGCACAGAGGGACAGCTGCTTTGACCACAACTGTTTCAAGTCCTAGTAGAGACAATTGTGACTGTTCCCAACACCAAGAAAGACACATGCCTGACATGACATCTGCCAAGGACCTGGATCTGACGGTTTCACATTGTGTGCCCATATAGAAATGTCACATTTACCCCACGAATAGATGTTATTGTCATGTATCCAGTTCAAAAACACACTTAAAATATTTTAACCATATTTTATCTCTTAATAGTATTCACTCAAAAGATTAAAACTCAAACTTTCTTGTTTCCTTTGTATTCTTCAATCCCTACAATTAATATCAGTCCTGCCGATTTTATCTTTTAATTCTAGCCTCTGCCCTCCTCATCAGTAGCATCAGGACCAGCTCTGGTTGGGAACATCTTCACATAAAGAGCTCTTCCTGACAGGGTTTTGCCTCTGTTCTTCCACCCATACCCCGTGCATCCTCTTTGACATTGAGAGGGTTGCCTCTTCAGAAACTTGTGTGACCAGATGCGTTAGTGCGTCGAGAACAGCTCTCAGTTTCTTAATGCTAAGGCATCCTCAGAGCTTCACGCTGTTTCTCCAGCCTTCTTTTCTTTCATCACTGGAGTTTTTCTCACTGCTAACCCCCAGCTGCCAGGTAGCCATCTTTTTTCTTAGCTGTCTGCCTGATGTACCATTCTTAGTACTTCCTTTGCCGAGCTGGTGGCTCACTTCTAGATTTTAGATTATTTGGCTTTCTTTTAAAGGAAGGCCACCCTAATGCTCCCCTCTCTCTTCCTATGAGAACTTTGCAGATAGCCCTCTAGTGCCTTCTGTGTTTTTGTATGATGCTCAACCTGTCTCCGGGCCTGAACCCTGAGGTCCTCCAGGACAGAGGCTAGATTGCTTTATTCATTGTGTATTGAGTCCACTTTGCCATAGACTGTGCTGGATCTAGAGACTAGTAACGATGAAATAAAGTGTTGTGTCTCCTTCCCTCACGGAACATGTTTTCTAATGGGAGAGGCAAAAATGAAAAAAATTCTGACTCATGGTAAATATGAGTGCAAATGGTCCAAAAGGTCTGGAAACCAACATGAGGGTGTTATTCCATGTTATTCCATAGTGCTACCTGCTTGGGTCCTAGGAGTTCCTCCGTGTGTTCCCTGCATGAAAGGATGTAGCTATGGGTCATAATGGCTTGTGTTTGTGTTTTCTAGACTCTTTCACAACAGTTACAGCAGTTGGAAGCTGAAAATGATACTTTAAAGAGCACCATGGAAACAGAGAGACAGGAGTCCAAGATTCTGATGGAGAAGGTAGAATTTGAAGTAGCAGAGAGAAAATTATCCTTCCATAACCTGCAGGAAGAGATGCATCAGCTTCAGGGACAGCTGGAGCGATCCGGCCGAGTCCAGGCTGAGCTGGAGACTCAGTACAGTGCTCTCGAGCAAAAATACAGAGCAGACATGGAGGAGAAGACTGCTTGCATTTCGAGTCTTCAGAAGTCCCAGCAAGAACTGCGGTCTGCCTGCTATGCCCTGAAGGAGGAAAACTCGGAGCTGCTCCGAGAGAAGAGTGAACAGGCTGCCAGGTCAGCCTGGGCCATTCAGCAGCTGGAAGGTCAGTGTTTGGTGGCTCTGGAAGTCACCGCTACCCCTGAGTGGATTGCACCCCCTACTACAGGGTTCTGTTAGCGACAAGATCTGAAGCATGCGCAGGCACCTCTTGTGGCAAGGTCTGTTCTTGCCGCTCAAGTCATAATCGTCTTGACATCATTGTCACAGCGCTAAGAACAGGAGCACTCTGTCCATTGCTCAGGAGTCCTGTGAGCGATCACGTGACTGGCAGGGAGAGTGCACTGACTGACAGGAGTGGGAGTGGGAGTTGTTTCTGGAAAGGTCTGGCCAGGTGTAGGTACGCAGATCAGACTGCAAAGAGCAGTCTGTAAGTCTAAAGGTAGATCTTCTGGCTTTTATCATAGGTGAAAATTCCCTTTTGAGGAAAAGTTTTGTCCTCTAAGCAGGTTGTAAGAAACATTTTTAAATATTTTATTAAAATTGAAAATTGCTCTAAAAGTTTGACATCTTAGAAGTTTATTTTTAAAAAGTGCACTTCCTTGAGCACCAATCCTCCATGTCACTAGTCTCCTTCAGAGCACTGACAGATGACCGTGTGCATGGCCCCAGAAGACTTTAGGAAGAAATAACTTGCAAACAAGTTCCAAAAATTTGGTTGTCGACCAGAAAGTTAGAGGGCATCATGAGGGAAAAGGGGAAAACTTGAGTACATTGTCCCCTTCCCCGAACCGTGCACATATTTCAAACCTCACTTGCTGGGGCTCTTGCTGGCTCCCAGTACTTGAGTGGTATGTGGAGAATGTAAACATGGACCACCAAAGCCATTTTACTTTCTCTGGTTTTTCGAGACAGCGTTTCTCTGTGTAGTCCTGACTGTCTTGGAACTTGCTCTGTAGACCAGAGAAGCCTTGAACCCATAGAGACTGACTTGTCTTTGCCTTCTGAGTGCTGGGATTAAAGGAATGAACCACCACTGCCAGGCTCCACTAAAGCCATTTTTAAGGGAGAAAGGAAAAATGAATATTTTAAATGTCTAGGCCTTTCTTTATTAGCATGTATCAAGTATGTGAGAATTCATACATGCAAAAGTGTGTGTTCTTAAACCCCTCTCATACCCCTCCCCTTTCCAAGTCCCTAGGAATCACTGTCTTTCCTGAGGCTTTTTCACTTCAGTTCCTGTAGAGGAGAGAAAATGTGCACCTGTCTGGCTTCCTACACCTAACATGATGTTCCCCTTTCCATCCGTTTTGATGCCAATAGCAGGGTTTCTCTGTGACGCTGTAATGTGCCATGTGCTTATTTCTCCTTAGAAGGACATAGTTTACTGAGATCCTCTTCAGTCCAAACAGTAAAAATGTAACCGGCATCATAATGTTAATTACGATGACTGACCAGTGATGTGCTGTACCCTTAGAAGGCAGTAGCTAGGGCTCAGCTAGACTCAGAGCTCTCTTCTGTGTGTTCATTTTCCTCAGATATCGCATCTGTTTGTTTTCTTTTCCTTAGATCAACTCCAGCAAAAATCTAAAGAAATGAGACAATTTATAAATAAGCAAAACTTGCAAAAACATGAAACAGCATCTCAGACTTCTTTACCAGATGTCTGTAATGAGGGCATACAGGTAATGACATGTAAATTTCTGTATGATATATTTATCTTTGCTGTATTGAGGGGCTCTAATGAGTATGACAAGGAAGGTAAATGTGTATTTTCTACCTGATAAAGTGCTTTTAGGGGAGGCGTCTACCTGACTGGAATCCTGAAAGGCATGAAAGCAGCTTCCCCACAAGGAGTAGCGAGGGAGTGATGCTAACACACACATCTGAGGAGCGGTCCGACTCCAGTGCCTTAGATCTGTGTCGTGGGTGGACCATGACTCCTGTTTCACAGTCGCTTTCTCAGTGTGGATCAGCTTTGTTTCTTACTAAGATTTGTTCAGGTTTAGGGTACACAAGTCAGTCTAAGCAAACTTACAAGTCTATTAGGGAAACCATAATACTTCCAGTAAATATATCAACAATAAACAAGTTTGTTTGCCAAATGGCTGGCTAGCCAGTATATTCCTTTTTCCTTCTCCAGTTGTCTCTGTGGAAAACTAGATTATAATCACCCCAAGGCTCTTAGTGAGTATGAGTGTCAGAACAAAGGGAGTCTGGATCTTAGTGGACCAGGCTGGCCCACAACTGCAGTGAGTGTGTTTACCCACCTCTGTTGTGAGGTGATGCCCCACTAACAGAGCTGTTAAGACAAGGTCCCTGGACAGTACTGTGAGCCATAAGAAAGTGTTTACAGTTCACATAGGTAGGAACTGTTTTATACTCTAGATTGTATCGTAATACTGTATTGTATGTATTTGTTTTAGTAACTACCCTTTTGTCTATCTCTGTCCACCAGTTCATCTTAATGTTTTATGTATTTCTCAGTGGGTTGTTGATATCAGGACCCCCAAATATTTCAGAATGTGTATTATTGACTAGATTTGTTAGTAGTTGTTAGTAGTTGAGGTATACTAGTTGAGCAATTCTTGTTCTCTTGAGGTAAAATTTATAAAGCATTAAATGTATAAATCGTAAGTATGAGGACGTTTTGTCAAATGCATTAAGCTATGGTACCCAAACTCTTAATAAGGTGAACCATATTGTCCTCACCCTACTCAGTACCTTCTCTAGCATGAACTACGATTCCATTTTCCACCATAATCTTGCATGGTTAACTTATGGACCCTTTTCTTGCTTGTTTTGTGATTCATAGCTATTGTTGCATTTATTCTTTCAAATCGCCATTGTAGAGAAAAGCAGAGATAAGATTAAAAATAAGCATGGTAGCAATCATGTTCTAGTGAAATTTTATTAATAAAAGCAAGTGGAAGCCCCCACAATCTTCTAACCCTGAGTTACATATTTCTATCCAATGCCATCCTGTGTAAAAGACTGTTTTTAACTACTCTATGGATGTGGATGGGAGTGTGTGTGTGTGTTCACAGATGGGCTTCTACAGCTTCTGTATAGCTAATTACACTGTTATCTCAGCTGTGTACTTTGTGCTAACTGTAGAACTCTACTTGACAGGGTTGGTTTTTTGTTTTGTTTTTGTTTTTGCTTTTAACACTTTGAGTACTTCTCAGCTCTCTTCTTTGCTGTTTTGTTTTTAATAAAAAAAATCTCTTTTTAAAATTTCTGTTATTTTTAAGATTTCATCATTGACTTTGAACACTGGGGTATTAATAGGCCTTGACCTCAGTTTCACCATATTTTCTGTGCTTATTCATCTACTCTATTGAATATCTGGATTTCAATCCTGGAATCCATTGGAAGCTATTTGCCATTAGATTATTTTTCTGACTCGTGCCCCCTTTGTTCCATGTGTGTTAGTGTAGATGCAGCTGTTCCAGCACTCAGTGATGCTGCTTTAATTTGTGATTTTTGAAGATATAAGAATGTGATTTTAATAACTGCCTTGATGTACTTATTTTAATTCTAGCATCCAGTACTGGATTCCAGCAATCAGTACTGGATCTATTTATCCTCTGGTTTCCCTATGCACCAGATATTGCTTATGAGCACTAGCTGTATATTCACATAAACATTGTGAAAACTTTTCAATGGGATTCAGTTGTTACTTCAAGAAAAGCTTGATCTTTCCAGGTCTCACTTGTTGGAAGAGTTTGAATCAGTGCTTCTGCACTACTGAAGCAAGACACTTCACTAAGCTTTCCACTGATGCCCTAGGCGGACACTTCTCTGAGCAGTCCACCACCAAAGCCCTAGGCAGAGTTAGTGTCTGCACGTTTGCCTGTTAGGAGTGGCCACACAGCATAACATGCTGTTCTCTAGTCTTGTAGAGTAGATGGTTTGGGTATCTGAGCTCTCCTAAGACAGCTGTGTCACGTCATGTACTGGCCTGGTCCGCTGAGATCTAGCAGTATCTGCTCTGTCACTTTTCTGATTTGATTCTTAACTGTCTCCCTTTAACCCAAGGGCCAGCCAGGCTCTGCCTGTGTTAACCACTTTGGGGCACATGGTCTGAAAACTCATTTAGGGCATTAAGTTTATAGAACAGAGAAAGAGGAGGCCAGGAGAGAGAGATTCTTAACATTGCAGTCTTTTTAGGGCTAAAACGGTCACTTAAGATCTAGAAACCTTGTATGACATACTCTCACCCTGTTCTCTGTGCTGAATTTACTGTCTGTTCGTGTTCAAGTTTTAAATCTTAGCACACATCGTTAACATTTTTGCAGTGAACAGTTAGTTGCAAGTATTTAAACCACACTAAGGAGAAAATGTTGACTTAATATCACGCACATACTTCCCTCTGAGGCTGTTTCCCATCGACACCAGGTTCTCTAGAGCAGCTGCTATATTCTTGTTGTAGTCACGGCTAGAGAAAATTCTCTTAGTGGTGTCTGATATTTGCATTTTGTTTTGTTCTTGGATTTATAATTCTGTATTGACACTTTTTCATTCAGGACATTTAAAAATGTATGCTATTGCCTTCTGTCTTCCATCTCCCCCAGCAGTTCTTGAGTAATTATTCAAATGATTGCTCCTGTAGATAGAAGTATCATTTCTCTACTGAGCTGTAAAAAGACCTTTTTCATTTTGTGATGTAGTCAGTTGTGGTTTTCTTTGCAAGTTTCTTAATTTTATTGAGGTCCCCCCCCTTTTTTTTACACATATAAGCTTGCGCATGAGAAAAGCTTGGCCATTTCTTAAAATAACTTTTCTGATGCTCTAGCTAAAGTATATTTTAATGTCCTATGTTTCCTTGAGGCTATGATCATTTTTCTTCAATAATTTAGTTTCTGTTACTCTGTCTTCAAGTTTGCTGTGCGTTTCTTCTTTTACCTCTATTCTTCTATGAAGCCTGCCCTTTAGATTTTCCATTTCATGATTATCATTTTCTTTTCTATATTTTCAATTTTTTTGTTTTATAGAGTTGATTGTCTGCATCAGATGTTTCTATCTTTTCCTTCATTTTTGATGTATTATGTCTTATCATAGTTGTAATATCTTCTTTAAAATCCTAGCTTGGAGCCAGACCTGGTAGTTTATCCTTATAAGGCCAGAACTCAGGAGGTAGAAACAGGACATCTCAAGTTCAGGGCCATCTTGCTGAGCTATATTGTGAGGCTCAGACTCAAAAAGAAAAACCAAGGGATAGGAATGTCACTCAGTGGTAGAACACCAGACAAGCCTGCCCAAAGGCCCTGGGTTCAACCGCTATCACCACAATAACTAAGTTCTTGCTTGTTAATCTGACCTCTGTATCATTTTGTGATTAGTCTCTGTTGGTTATATTTTCTCTTGAGAATGAATCACAGTTTCTTCTTTTGTCCTAGATGTTATAAATGTTTTGTCTGGAAGGTTCTCTTTTGTTGTTTCTAAGATTTTGAAGCATTCGATTACTTTGTATCAGCCAATAGCATATACCCATGCTTTAAACTCTGGTGTGAGTTAGAGAGCCCCAAAACTCAGTTGGTTATTTCTGTCTTAGGTAAGTGGTTTTGAGTTGGCCCGATAGTCACATCATTTGGGCTGATTTCATACAGAGGATTAACGCCTCTTGACTGGTGCTCTTCCTGTTTGATTCCTCACACCGCAGCTTTGTTTCTCCTCAAGTCTTTATTTTTCCAGATACAATACCTACGGCGATTTTGTTGGAGTTTTATTTGCTTTATATATTAGAAAGTAGAAACTTTTCTCTAGATGAAAAATCCCAAGCCCTAAACTTACCCCTACGGTTTCTTTACTTGATAGTGAAGGTTTTTGACCAAGCAGGCTGTGCAAATGCTATAGCTAACATGGAAATGTGTGTGGGATTGCATGGAAAATTGTATAAAGTGAGCCCCTTGAGGGTTAAAAAATGTATAAAAGGGAACAAAAGATTTAGTAACATAGATACTTGCCTGTCACTAAGAGAGCCAAACATTCTGGATACATAAGTTAAACAGAAGAACATTTTTAGTGTAAATGGAAAAAACCCAGTGGTACAGAACTCATGGGTCTTCCTCCTCTTGAGAAGTCTTGTTTGTGTTCATATTCCTCCAGGCCTTGCTGCTTTGCTGGCTTCACTCTACTCTAAGGTGTTGCTTGTGAACTTTTAAATCATGCTTTCACACACAGTTGACCTGGGATTTCTATCTTTATAATCCAGGCTTCAAAGTTGGATTCAAAACTCACTGAGCTGGAAGCTTATGGGGTATATTTTATTTCTTTTTCTATCTGCAGACTTTAAAAAGTCTCCAAAGATTCCAAGGGATAGATGCTGTTTCTAAAGCATCCCCATGGCTGGAGAACTTTGAGGTGATACAAGTGCTAAGGCCTTCTGGGCATCAGTGCGGGCTTTTGCTGGGTAATCACTAATTCTGTCTCTCTGTAATTTAGGCAGCTGCAGAGGAGAGTATCGCCTCTTTGCAGAAGAGAGTGATGGAGCTGGAGAGCGAAAGGGGAGCCTTGCTCCTTGGTTCTGCAGAGCTGGAGGAGCTGAGAGCTGAGAAGGGTATGTATAGACACAAACCGATATTCTGTCTTCTTA
>NC_022010.1:67310410-67312169 GCF_000317375.1 Microtus ochrogaster
CCCAGAGCTGAGAGCTGAGAAGGGTATGTATAGACACAAACCGATATTCTGTCTTCTTACCCCAGAGGCTCTGCTGCTCTTGCCACTCTCTACACAACTCTTCTGACTCTGTGCTCTCGGGGTCTTGGAGAGCGGAGCTGGTAGTTACCAAGATAAGACTAGCAGTGTGTCCAAGTGACTGAGCATAGTGCTGCTGCTTCTCAGTGCTACATTTTATGGTAGACACTGTAAACGCCACAGGGGTCTACATAGTTTGTATTCATTTGGGAATGGGGTCATGATCCACCGAATGAGTACCTCTGACTACTGTGCTGTATCCTCTGGGAGTGAGATGTTTTATAAAGTAACCTTTATAATACTAGATCCAGTATCTCCATGTAACCTTTTATAGTTTTCCACTTAGCTCTTACCTGGAAATTATGCAGAATGCATAATCATTAGAAACATACCCCCTGTTGCCAGTAAAGCCACAATTCAACTCATTGTCTCACCTGTGACAGTACTGTTTTGGAACTTTATCCTGGATCCTTATTTTACCACTTCAAAAGTAACCCCTATCTTGTTCTCATGGTTTTCACGTGCTTCGCAGGTCTGCGAGTTACATTTTCTGTCCCTCAGGGACAGAGTTCTGTCTTCTGGGGGACACTGGCCGCAGGCATTTCTGTACTGGCTTTTGTGTCTGCTGTCCTAATGTCCTTTCCATTGTTGTCACCCTCTTTTCATCTCACTTTTGCAGAGCCATTTCTAAGCTTCTTCTAAATCCTTCTCAGGGATTTGAAATGTCCGAGCATATTCTATGTACTGTCATTTCATGAATATTCTCCCTTTCTTAGGAGCCAGGCACTGTTCTACTTTCTGGAGATACAGCTGTGAACATAGGATGTAGGACAGGTCATAAACATGCATAAGAAAGAACATTTTAGAGTAATAGACATTAGGGTAAAAATAAAATCAGCTACTGCAAGTATATCTCAGGGAAGAGAAAGGCCATGTTAGAGAGGTCAGGATAGGTCTCTCTGGAAAGTTGACATCTGAATGGCTAAGGCAGGGCAGTCATGCAAAGAACATTTAATCAGGGAAATGAGCAGAACAAATGTGACATGTGAATGAATTTGATGTGTTTGCAGAACAGAAAGAAGCTCTGAGTTTTTATTGTAGAGTTTTTTTAAAAGAGACCATACAAGAGGTTGGAGGATAAGTAAGTCAGAACATGAGCTCCCCAGTAGGTCATGTTAAGGCACTGAGATGTGAAATACAAACTACACTCTCTTTCTTTAGTGTATTTGTTATCAGAAAGATTGTCAGCTTATGGGAGTGTCAGTGTTAAGTAGTTTTCTCTTACAGGGCATTGTACCCTATGTTAGAGGTAAGCCCTGGATTCTGATCCCAGCTGTCCATACAGCTGTGCACCCCTCACATCATGTCGTTGTTCCTCATCTGGTTGTTGAGATTGCACAGCTCCTTTTCATTGCTCAACTTTATGTCTGAACATCTGTTAAAGAGCATTGGGAGCATTGTCACAATTCACATAGTAGGTTTGTGGATAAACTAAGATAGTAGAATTTCAAATTATCCCTTAGAAGTAACTCTTCCACTTCACATGTCTTTGCATCGATGGCCTTTCAAACCTTTCAAACCCCTTTGCATATTTCTTCCCTTTTCATTGTTTTGTGCATCTCAAGTAGCCTTGGTACAATGGAACTACATCTCAAGTAGCCTTGGTACAATGGAACTACATCTCAAGTAGCCTTGGTACAAT
>NC_022010.1:67312269-67315426 GCF_000317375.1 Microtus ochrogaster
GAACTACATCTCAAGTAGCCTTGGTACAATACAACTAAAATTCTGTTTTTTTCAAATACTCCACATGTATTATCTAAAGAAACTACTTTTTGACTTTCAGAAAAACTGTCCTCTCGAATTGCTCTTCTGGAGGCTCAGAATAGAGCAGGAGAGGCCTACGGCGCAGTCGGCGAGGTGAGTGATCACTTGTGGAGTCACAATGGGATCTCAGTTAGGAGGTGGCAAATCCAACAGTTATTCTTGCTGACAGAAAACTGTGTCACCAATGGAGGGAAATAACATCTAAGAGATTCATTAAGATTAGACTTCTTCATTTATTCCTGTCCTAATGTTTGGAATTCTTTGTCCTAAACCAACGCAAGTTTAGGAGTGCTTATGTAGTTTAGTTACTTTTCTGTTGCTGGAGCAAAACTTCCCTGACAAGACAACTTAAAGAAGAAAGAGTTTATTTGGCTCACAGTCTCAGAGGGTTAGAGTTCATCACGGCAAGCAGGCAGCAGGCAGGAACGGGAAGGAGCACAGTCACATTCTTCCTCATGAGCAGTGATGAGTGACAAACAGGGAGAGTGAACTAGAAATGGCTCCAGTCTTCAGACTCTCAAAGCCCTCCTCCAATGATGTACTTCCTCCAGCAAGGCCACACCTCCTAAACCTCTCCAAATAGCATCACCACCTGGGGACCTAGTGTTGGAATACATGAGCCTGTGGAGGGCAGTCTCAGTCAAACCACCACAACCTGTTTCTAGGTAGAGATTAAATAAAATCTCCTGAATTTAGCAATATTTACTTAGGATTATATTTCAAAGGAGCCTTTATAAAATTGTGGCTTTTGTAACCTGAAATTTATTTATTCAACTTTTTTTTGGAAGGGTAATGAGATAGGGTATCCCTATGTAATGTTTATTCAAATTTTTAATTCTAATTTTTCTTTATCTGTGAATTCATACATCTATATACATGTATGAAATATGATCATATCTACCCCAGTTTTCCCCCTCTAGCTCTTTCCACATCTCCAATCCATATCTAATCCTCCCATATCCAATTTCATGTCTTTTTTTTTTATTTTGATAACCCCCTAAGTCAACTAGTGTTAGTGATATGTGCATGGGTATGGGGCCACCCATTGTAGCACAGGAAACCTACCAGTGGGAAACACGCTCAAGGAAGAATGACTCTCCCTCTCCACACAGCCATCAAGTGCTGATAGCTCCTTATTAAGGGGTGGGCCTGGAGAGCTCCAGCCCATTGATGCTGGAATTCTCCCAGGCTTGCTCTTGTGCAGGGAGGGACCTGCAGCTGCACTGGGTGACAGTAGAGGCCAGCACTTCACAGCACTCCTGAATCCTTCAGCTCTTACACTCTTCCCACCTCTCCTGTGGCATCCCCTAAGCCTCGGCAGGGATGGAGGGTGGTATGGTGAAGATGTCCTGATTAGTTGATATCATTCTATTGATTGAGTGCCATTGTTAGCTGTGGTATATACAGTTAACCTTGCTTGCAACTGGTAATCCTAAATGGTCTTTGTGAGCAGTGTGGCTTCTTAACAAAAGTGTTGTTATTGTATGTTCATCCGTGTCTCCAGGCTCAGGGAATGGATGCCTTGTGTAGACCCAAAGAGGTACAGTTTTAGAAATGGGAAATGCAGAATCTTCTAGTTGAGCCAGAGGCCATCTGATAGAGAAACATTAAAACTTAAGTCCAGAGAGCTTCTGGGTGTTGCAAGGAAGAGGGCCGCTTGTTCGTCCCAGCCGCCCAGCTAGCTTACACCTGAAATAACCACACAGAAACTACTAATTAAAACACTGCTTGGCCCATGCACTCTAACTTCTCATTGGCTAAATCTTACATCTCAGTTTAAACCATTTCTATTAATCTGTGTATTGCCATGTGGCAGTGGCTTACCGGGAAATATTCGGCACATCTGTCTCTGTCGGCTCCATGGTGTCTCTCCCCTACTCTACCTTTCTTCCTCCCAGCATTCAGTTCTGTCTTCCCCTCCTACCTAAATTCTGCCCTATCAACTAGGCCAAGGCAGTTTCTTTATTCATTAACCAATGAAAGCAACACAAAAACCCCGCCTACCTAAGTTCTGCCCTATCAACTAGGCCAAGGCAGTTTCTTTATTCATTAACCAATGAAAGCAACACACAACAGAAGGAACTCCTACACCAGTCTGGGGATAGGACCAATTTTTTTTTCCCTGCCAAGGCCTCAAGTGATGGAAAAGGATTAGGAAGGATAATCTGCCTTATTTAGAGTCTTCTGATGGCTGGGGGTGACTCAGTTGGTAAAGCATTTGCTGTACCATGCCAGACCCTAAGTTTGAGCCCCAGAGCTCTAGAAGCCTGTACATGCTGACTCAGGCTTGTAATCTCAACCCTGGAGAGACAGAGATAGGTCCCTGGGGCTTTATGGCCAGCCAGCTAGCCTACCTGGGGAGCTCCAAGCCTTCCTCAGAAAATGAGGTAGGTAACTTGTTTGGAACAACCCTTAACACTGACCTCTGGCTTCTACATGCAAGTGCACACATGTGGACCCACCACGTGCACACATGCCTACACATATATACATACACAAGTCTCTTACTTTAAATGTTAATGTCAACTAACATACCTTCATAGGAACTCCTAGAATAACATTTGACCAAAGATCTGGGAACATGATCCACCCAAGTTATACAAAATTAATCATCAAACTTACATTCAATACCTTTTCATGGAGCCATGGAGGCCTTGTTCACAAAGTTGTTAAAGGAGACTTAATTCAGAAAATTGCAATATTATTTAGTTAAAAATGATAAGACTTTACTAAAAATGGATTTTATTTGTTCAAGAGAATACTTAAAAGTATTCCCTTAAAGGCCTGCCAATGATTTTTAGTGAAAACAAGATAACATAGCTTTAAAAAAATGTCAACACAGATAAGAAAGATGCACGACTAGTAAAAAAATGAAAAACAGCCGGGCGGTGGTGGCACACCCCTTTAATCCCAGCACTTGGAAGGCAGAGGAGGTGGATCTCTGTGAGTTTGAGGCCAGCCTGGTCTACAAGAAGTAGGTCCAGGACAGCTAAGGCTGTTACACAGAGAAACCCTGCCTCAAAAAAGAAGGAAGGAAGGAAGGAAGGAAGGAAGGAAGGAAGGAAGGAAGGAAGGA
>NC_022010.1:67316042-67330480 GCF_000317375.1 Microtus ochrogaster
AGAGAGCAAGGCTCCGTTCTCTGTCCTCCTGGGGGGGTGACTTGATTCTTTAGTCAGAAGTGGTCTGAACTCCAGCTACTGCAGGGAGTGAGGGGAGGGAATGGAAGGATGATATGAAAGGAAGTTCAGAAAGAGGCAATAAGAGCCCTTAGGTGATCGAACAAAAAGCAGTTGGTTACACTAAACCCTGCCAGGGATGATTTTACTGTAGACCCTCCTGTCTGTAGTGATGGAAACATGGGCATGTAACATGAAGAAGCTACAGAGTGGGTTCCCCTATGTCCAGTACTGAGGTGGTTTTCGAGCTCTATGAATTATGATCTAAATCATGCAGAGAGCAAAAAATTATAAATTATCAAGAAAGTACTTGAGAAGAATGATGTGAGTATAGACAGGTACTACCATGCCTGGCATCTACATAGGTGCTGGGGACCTAAACGCAGGTCCTCATGCTTCCTCAGCAAGAACTGCTTCCAGTGAGCCACCTGCACACCCCCATGCCGCTGTGTTTGTGTGCATCTGTATATGGTGTCTGTGCGTGTGTGTGCGTGCCTGTGCCCGTGCCTGTGTGTGTGAAGAGAAATCACTGTCAGGTTTCTTCCTTGGTTTCTCTCCATTGTATTTTTTAAAGTAGGGTTTCTTACTGACGCTAAACTAATTAACTACTTCATGAGACTCACTGGTTTTCTTCCCCAAGCAAACATCCTCGGAGATGGCATGGACTGAGTAGCCTAACCAGGAATCTGTGATGACTGTCTCATTGCCATGCCACCCATCCTGCCATGCCAGGACCAGCAGAGCTCATTTTGGGCTTTTTGATCCTGGCAACTCATCTGCATCTGTTTGTTTGGTAGTCAACTTGTCAGTGCTAATGTTTACTCTGTTTACTTGTACAACTCTCTTGTTTCAGTAAATTGATTAGGGAAAGAAATCTCATAGCTTACTCCTTGGTATAGGGTGGGTGGGGTGTTTAATTCATTGCCTGCTTTTTTAAAAGCAGTTTTTGGGAGAAATAACTAGGTGTTTTAACCTAGAAGAAGAATGTTTTTTGTATGGGAAATAGCAAGAAAATTGATTCCAAGCTTCCTTGGAACTTTTGACTAGAAAGAGACCTCAGCGTGACACTGACTGAATTGTACACAGTGTGGGAGGTGCAGAGTTTTACAAATTTTAGTAGTTTTGCGGTATAAAAAAATTTTGAACCAGAAGGTTGCAAGTTTTAGAAAATTCATGAAGTGCCAGTTTGTAGTGGCTATTTTTAATGCTTTCTGAAATATTTGGTTAAAGTTTCCTTGGTGTTTCTTTTGTTTCTGTTTTAATAGGTCAACACAGCTGATGTTACTCAGTTCAGCAAGAGCAATTATGCCGAAGAAAGTGGACAAGGTGTCCCAGAGAATATATTTTCTCAGAAACATAAAGAGCTATCAGTTTTATTAGTGGAAATGAAAGAAGCTCAGGAAGAAATTGCATTTCTTAAGTCCCAGCTTCAGGGCAAGAGGCCTGACGGGGACTCTGAGGTCCCGGACCAGAAAGAAGTGAAGCCGATGGAGAGTGAAGGAGCCCTTTCGGTTACAGCGGGGGATGACCCCTCGGTGCTCAGTGAAGAGAGCAGCGTCCCAGGGCCTGAGAGAGAGGAGCAGGCAAGCACTGAAGAGCAGCCTCCAACATCTGAGGCAGGATCTCCACATGACACTGCAGGAGAATTGAGCTCCACGAAGCTGGGCGGTGTGGGCACGCCCCCCTCCGTACCAGGTCTTTGCCAGTGTCACCAGGATGAACTGGAAAGTCTGAAAACTCAAATTTTGGAGCTGGAGACAAGCCTTCATGAGGCAAAAGAGATTTATGAAAAAAATTTAGATGAGAAAGCTAAGGAAATTAGCAGCCTAACCCAGCGAACTGAAGAATTTAAGAAGGATGCAGAGGATGCCCACAGCTTGCTCACTACTTTGTCTGAGGAAAAAGAGCAGCTTCTTTCTCGAGTGGCAGAGCTCAATGTCTTACCTGAACTGAGGGCTCGGGTCCAAGAACTGGAAAGCAGTCTTGCAGAAACAGAAAAGCAAAGAGGTCTGGACTACGAAAGCCAGAAGACTCAGCACAACCTGCTCACAGAACAGATCCACAGCCTCAGCGTAGAAGCCAAGTCTAAGGATGTGAAAATTGAAGCTTTACAGAAAGAACTGGATAACGTGCAACTACAGTCTTCTCAACAGGGCACACAGATAAAAACCCTGCAAAGCCAGCTGCAGAGGAAGGAGAGTGAGGTGTTAGAGGGGGCAGAACACGTGAAGGATATTGCAGGTAAGATGGAAGGCCTTTCACAGGCTCTTTCACAGAAGGAACTGGAAATAGCCAAAATGGACCAACTCTTACAAGAGAAAAAGAAAGATGTGGAGACACTCCAGCAAACTATCCAGGAGAAGGAGCAGCAAGTGACGGAACTCAGCTTCAGTATGACAGAGAAAATGGTTCAGCTTAATGAAGAGAAGTTTTCTCTTGGGGTTGAAATCAAAACTCTGAAGGAGCAGCTCAACTTACTGTCCAGAGCTGAAGAAGCAAAAAAGGAGCAGGCAGGAGAAACTCATGGAGCCGTTTCTTATCACAATCAGGATGAGGCAAGCCCAGCGGGGTTGATGAGTAAAGAGGGGCTTCAGCAGGAACTGGAGCTTCTGAGGAAAGAGAGCGAGCAGAGGAAGAGGAAGCTCCAGGCAGCACTTGTCCACAGGAAGGAGCTCCTACAAAAAGTCAGTACCCTGGAAGAGGAGTTAGCCAGCATGAGAGAGGAGTCTAAGAAAGAGATGGCACTCAGAGAGAGCGAGAGGAGAGAGCTGGAGAAAGAGGGAGAGAACAAGGATGACCCAGAAAAATGTGCAACTTCTAAGTGTCGAGAACTAGAAGTTTCTTTGAAACAGACACTATCCGCAAAAGAAGTGGAACTAGAGCGCGTAAAGAAAGACTTGAAGGAAAAGACAGCAGCGGAAGAAGAACTACAGGCTGTGGTCCAACGGATGAATCAGAACTTGCAAGACAAGGCAAAGCAAATAGATTCGCTTCAAACAGAGATCATTGAACAGCAAGCAACTATTCAAAAATTAGCCGTAGACTCCAAAGATGCTGGAGATGGAGACTCAGCAGCACCTGTAAAAGAAGCGGCAGTGAGCAGCCCGCCCAGTGCGGGTGGTGGAGAATATGGGGAGCCAGAACTGGAGAGCAAGATAGCAGCCCTTGAAAAGGAAAAGGACCAACTTCAAAAGAAGCTTCAGGAAGCCTTAGCTGCCCGGAAGGTGATTTTAAAAAAGGCACAAGAGAGAGAGCGACTTCTAAGGGAGGAGCTCAGGAAACAGAAGGACGCTTACAGTCTGCTTCAGGGGCAATTTGATGAGCAGAGTAAGGAAAATGAGACCATTGGGGACCAGCTAAGGCAACTGCAGATTGAAGTGAGGGAGTCTGTGGACAGAAAGTTCCCAGGCACTGGCCAGCGAGAACCTGGTCTTCCCACTGAAGGCTTAGAAGAGGTTTCACTTGAAGACGCGGACCAGCAGCCCGTCCAAGCTGCTGCAGAGTCTGACCTACACACAACTCAGCCTGCTCGCCCTGGAGATGCAGGAGCTCTTCAGGCTACCGTTTCTGTTGCCCAGGTTAAGGCCCAGCTGAAAGAAATGGAGGTTGAGAAAGAAGAGCTGGAATTGAAAATTAGTTCTATAACAAGTGAGCTGACACAAAAATCAGAAGAAGTATGTCTGTTACAAGAGCAGATAAGTAAACAGGGTTTAGAAATCCAGAAGTTGAAGGCAGCCTCCCATGAAGCCAAGGCCCACACGGAAAGCCTGCAGCAGGAATTGGAAAGCAGCCAGCTCAAACTTGCTGGCCTGGAACACCTGAAAACATTACAGCCTGAACTAGATGAACTGCAAAAACACATGCAGCAGAAGGAAGAAGAGGTCAGCTACCTGTCTGGACAGCTTAGTGAGAAAGAACAGACCCTCACCAAAGTCCAGGCAGAGATGATGGAACAGGAACATTTGATCAGGGCCCTACACACACAGCTGGAAATGCAAGCTAAGGAGCATGAGGAGAGGCTAAAGCAGTTCCAGGTGGAACTTTGTGAGCTGAAGCAGAAGTCAGATGAGGGCGAGGAAGAAACTAAAGCAAAGCAGCAGATACAGAGGAAACTGCAGGCTGCTCTCATCTCCCGAAAGGAGGCACTGAAAGAAAACAAGAATCTGCAGGAGGAGTTGTCTTCAGCTAGAGATGCTGTGGCACACCTGACCAAGTCTCTTGCAGATGTGGAAAGCCAGGTTTCTGTTCAAAATAAAGAGAAAGATGCATTCCTAGAAAAGTTAGCCCTTCTTCAGGAAGAAAGAGACAAACTCATTGTAGAGATGGACAAGTCGTTACTCGAAAACCAGAGCCTTGGTGGCTCTTGTGAAAGCCTGAAACTAGCTCTGGAGGGTGTTACCGAAGAAAAGGAAAAACTGATGAAGGAACTCGAATCTCTGAGATGCTCTAACATTGCAGAGAGCACCGAGTGGCAAGAGAAGCACAGGGAGCTGCAGAAGGAGCATGAAGTTCTTCTGCAGTCCTACGAAAACGCGAGCAACGAGGTCCAGAGGATCCAGCACGTGGTGGCAGGTGTGAGGCAAGAGAAGCAAGAACTGCAGGGGAAGTTACGAGGCACAGAGACCGACAAAAGGGAGGTGGAAAAGCAGCTGCAGGATGCGCAACAGGAAATAGAAGAGATGAAAGAAAAGATGAGAAAGTTTGCTAAATCTAAACAACAGAAGATCCTGGAGCTGGAGGAGGAAAACGACCGGCTTAGAGCCGAGGCTCAGCCTCTAGGAGCAGCCAAGGAAAGCATGGATGCTCTTCTTTCTGCGAATTCCAGCCTGAAAGAGGAACTAGAAAGGGTACAATTAGAGTATAAAACCCTTTCTAAGGAGTTTGAGGCTTTAATGGCAGAGAAAAACCTTCTGAGAGAAGAGATTCAAGAGCTGAAGCTCCAAGGAGAGGAGGGTGCACTGAAGCAAGCTAGCCTACAGGCCACTGAGAAATTGGATGAACAAAAGGATGTCATCACTGAAGAAGAAACTCAAGCTCTGGCAGGCACATCGCAAGAGCAAGATACTCAGAGTGTGAACGTTAAACTGGAAGATTCAGAAGGTCTTCTTTCAGCAAACAGCGCCAAGCCTGGCACTAGTGAGACTTTGGGCTCCCACGATGACATCAATAACCACCTCCAGCAGCTTTACCAACTCAAGGGAAGAATCGCTGAGTTAGAGATGGAGAAACAGAGTGACAGGGAGCTTAGCCAGACACTAGAAAATGAGAAAAATGCCCTCCTGAGTCAAATATCGGCAAAGGATGGCGAACTGAAACTACTCGAGGAAGAAGTCACCAAGGTAAACATGTTAAACCAGCAGATTCAAGAAGAACTTTCCCGAGTTACCAAGCTGAAAGAGATGGCAGAAGAAGAAAAAGATGACTTAGAGGAAAGGTTAATGAACCAGCTGGCAGAACTTAATGGAAGCATTGGGAATTATTACCAGGATGTTACGGATGCCCAAATAAAAAACGAGCAACTAGAATCTGAGATGCAGAACCTTAAAAAGTGCATGAGTGACTTAGAAGAAGAAAAGCAGCAGTTGGTTAAGGAGAAAACCAAGGTGGAGTCAGAAATACGGAAGGAGTATTTAGAGAAGATACAAGGTGCCCAGAAAGGACCTGGCAATAAAAGCCATGCAAAGGAGCTCCAGGAGCTGCTGAAAGAAAAACAGCTTGAGGTGAAGCAGCTGCAGAGGGACTGCATTAGGTACCAGGAGAGGATCAGCACTCTGGAGAAGACAGTGAAAGCCTTAGAGTTTGTTCAGACTGAATCCCAAAAGGATCTGGACGTGACCAAAGCAAATCTGGTGCAAGCAGTTGAACATCGCCGAAAGGCACAAGAGGAACTGTCTAGCTTCAAGGTACTGCTCGATGACACGCAAAGCGAAGCCGCGAGAGTACTAGCGGACAACCTCCGTCTGAAAAAGGAACTTCAGTCAAACAAAGAAGCCGTCAAGAGCCAGATGAAACAGAAAGATGAAGATCTGGTGCGAAGACTGGAGCAAGCGGAAGAAAAACACCTGGACGAGAAGAAGAACATGCAAGAGAAACTAGATGCTTTGCATGGAGAAAAGGTCCGCATGGAAGACACACTTGCAGAGATCCAGGTCACTCTGTCCCAGAAAGACAAAGCAATGAAACAGCTGCAGGAGAGCCTGGACAGCACTGTGGCTCAGCTCGCAGCCTTTACTAAGAGCATGTCATCCCTCCAGGATGACCGTGACAGGGTGATTGATGAAGCCAAGAAATGGGAGCAGAAGTTTGGTGATGCCATTCAAACCAAAGAAGAAGAGATCAGACTAAAAGAGGAAAATTGCATGGTTCTAAAGGATCAGCTGCGACAAATGACCACCCGTGCAGAAGAATTGAAGATCAGTGTCTCCAGGTGAGCAAGTAGCCTTTTTTCCCTCCAGAGATAATTGTGAAGGCAAAACCTTTAAGCTATATTTATTTAATTAGAATTAAACAAGCAATTTTTGTTTTAAATTCCCTTGGAATGTATATCCTCTTTCCCTTCTGACATTTTTAGTCATTTTTGTGACTCATTATAATTTATATTAGCATAAAATCATTAATATAAAACCACTGATATGTTTTTCCTCCATATCTCTGTTGAGATGACCTAAGTTTCTCTTCATTTTTATATCTGCATTCTTGACAACCTGCCTACTGTCGAGATCTCCGCCAGCTTACTCCCAAAGGACTGCTTTGCTGTCCTAAGTGGCCTTGTCCTCTCCACCACAGTTGGCATCAGCTCCACTCTGTATGCCAGTTAGAAATACCATCCTCACACTCTCGAAGATGGCCTTTCCAGTTCAGGAACTGACAGTGCCCCGCCCTCAGGACTCCTCCCCTTTTGTTTCCTCACTGCTGCCTTTGCCAGGCTTGCAACTGTAGAGAAGCTAGCCATTGACTTGTCTGGAGCAAGGCAGAACGAAACGGTGGGGCTGGGGCTGAGTTCCTTCTCAGTGTCTCAAACTGATGACTAAAATAGGGAACATAAGTTTCCTGATTCAAATCTCTGTCATGTAGCTGTATGCATTTTCCTGTGTGGTGGATCGTGTTTGTACATGTGTTAGTATGTCATATAGTTAGCTCTCTCCTCTTTCTCCCTCCTTTTCTCCCCCAACCCCTTCTCATAGACTTGAACATGACAAGGAAATCTGGGAGTCCAAGGCCCAGACAGAGCTCCAACATCAACAAAAAGTTTGTGATACCCTGCAGGGGGAAAACAAAGAGCTTATGTCCCAATTAGAAGAGACTCAGCAACTGTATCACAATTCTATGAATGAATTAGCTAAATTGGAGTCAAAACTTAAGAGTCTCAAAGACCAGTCAACTGACTTAAATGACTCTTTAGAAAAATGTAAAGAAGATAAGAAAAATTTGGAAGGAATTATAAAACAGCAAGAAGCTGATATCCAGAATTGTAAATTCAATTATGAACAACTTGAGACTGATCTAAAGGCCTCCAGAGAGCTGACCGGTCGGTTGCAGGATGAAATCAACGTGAAGGAACAGAAGGTTATAAGCCTGCTTTCTGGCAAGGAGGAGGCGATCCAGGCAGCTGTTGCTGAACTGCAGCAGCAACACAATAAAGAGATCAAAAATCTAGAAAATCTGTTGTCCCAGGAGGAAGAGGAGAATGCCGCCTTAGAAGAGGAAAACAAGAAGGCTGTTGAGAAAACCAATCAGCTCATGGGAACACTGGAAAACATCAAGAAAGAGAACCTGGAGCAGAGGGCTCAGCTGGATTCCTTTGTTAAGTCCATGTCCTCGCTCCAGGATGACCGAGACCGCATTGTAAGTGACTACCAGCAGCTGGAGGATCGACATCTCTCTATAATCTTAGAAAAAGACCACCTTATCCAAGAAGCTGCTGCTGAGAATAACAAACTGAAGGAAGAAATTCGAGGGCTCAGAAATCACATGGATGACCTCAATTCCGAGAATGCCAAGCTGGATGCCGAACTGATCCAGTACAGGCAAGACCTGAACGAAGTGATATCCATAAAAGACTGTCAGCAAAAACAACTGCTTGAGGCTCAGCTACAGCAAAATAAAGAGCTGAAAAATGAATGTGCAAAACTAGAAGAGAAGCTGAAGGGGTCGGAAGAAGCTAGACAAAGCCTACAACGGTCCTCAGATGCCCTCCAAGAGGAAAAACAAGGCTTGTCTACAGAGATTGAGAGCTTGAAGAGACAAGTGGCAGCCTTGCAGGAAGAAGGAACCCTAGGTGCCCAACTGAAAGCAAAAGAAGAAGAGGTTCAAAGGCTAAGTGTGGCGCTCTCCTCTTCCCAGAAGAGAACTGCAGACCTGGAAGAGGAGTTAGTTAGTATTCAGAAGGAAGCTACCAGGAAGGTCAGTGAAATCGAGGACGCACTGAAGAAGGAGTTGAAGCATCTCCATCATGATGCAGGGATAATGCGAAATGAAACAGAAACGGCGGAAGAGAGGGTGGCAGAGCTGGCCAGAGACCTGGTCGAGATGGAGCAGAAGCTACTCCTGGTAACCAAAGAGAATAAAGATCTTACCGCGCAGATCCAGTCTTTCGGAAGGTCAATGAGTTCCTTGCAGGACAGCAGAGATCATGCCACTGAGGAGCTTGGTAACCTGAAGAAGAAGTACGAGGCCAGTCTGAAGGAGCTGGCCCAGCTGAAAGAGCATAAGGACGTAAACAGAGAGAGTGACCTTCTTTCCCAAGCTGCCTTTCCCCTGACCACCGCTGAGGACAGCTCATCCCGCCTTGAGAAACTTAACCAGCAGCTCATATCCAAAGACAAACAGTTGCTTCACTTGTCTTCGCAACTAGAAGATTCTCACAACAAAATGCAGTCTTTTTCCAAGGCCATGGCCAGTCTCCAGAGTGAGAGAGATCACCTGTGGAGTGAGCTGCAGACACTCCGGAAGTCAGAGGAAGGAAAGCAGAGGGCTGCAGCCCCTGCGCCTGCCTCTAGCCCTGTTGAAGTGCAGAGCTTGAAAAAAGCCATGTCTTCACTGCAGAACGACAGAGATCGATTAGTAAGTGTGTGTTTCAGACCTATATTTGAGAAGTGTTGAGCGACTCTTAAAATTGATTTTTATTCCCATAGAAAAGGATGACTGTTCCTATTTGTAGCATCTGCGTGTAAAAATCATCATCATTGCTGCACATTCCCCTGATGGTTCGGGTTTTAAGAGAAACAGACACTCTGTTGCTGTTTTCAAACTTGGCTTTCTTTGCACAGACTCTGCATTGGTTGTATCTGTGCAAGCTGCCTTGCACAGCCTGTAAATGGGTTCAGAACTGCACACAGGTTCCTCAGAAGGAAGCACAGGGCCACTCGGTATCTTTTCACAATGGCGGCTGAGCCCTTGACCATCGGCTAGGTCAGAGGAGTAAGAACCTAGCTTGTCTTAGAAGTGTTGTTCAAAGCTAAAGGGATTTCTTAAGTAAGTGTCGCCAGGCATGCCAGCACATGCCTGTAACTGCAGCACTCAGGAGGCCAGTGTGAGTTCAAGACAAGGCTGGGCTGTGTAGTGAGACTCTCAAAACCATTTTTTTAAAATCACTATTCAATTAGTAATTGTTTGCAAATGAACTATTGTCCCTTCCTTCCTTCCTTCCTTCCTTCCTTCCTTCCTTCCTTCCTTCCTTCCTTCCTTCATCTTTCCTTTCTACTACTGGAATTGACCCCAAGGCTCATACATGCTAGACAAATCCTTTACCACTGAGCTATATCCCTAACTTGGGTTTACTGTTATCTTTTTATTATTTTCATTTATTATGCTAAACTACCCATGTTGATGTTGAAACTTAGGGTCCTCCTTCCTCAGCTGCCTAAGTAGATTTGATTGCAGATACACAATGCCATGCCTGTTTCTGCTGTCTTTTAATTAATTTTTTCCAAAAGTAGAGAAAGGAAGTTGGAGAAATAGCTTGTCTTGTACCTGAGTTTGATTCACAGAACCCTTATTAAAAGGCCATACATGGTGGTCTTTGAGGCTTCCTGGCCAGCCAGCCTAGCCTGTGCAGACAAGCGCCAGACCAGTGAGGGACTTTCTCAAAAACAGACAAACAAATGAGCAAACAAGGAAGTGCTTGCTACCCAACCATATGTTTGGATGCTCAGCTCACCATAAAAAAGCCAAGTGTAGTCGCACCTATCTGGGATCCCAGTACCGCACAGAGAGACAGGTCCCTGAAGCCCACTGGCCAGCTAGCCAAGCCACACTGGAGACCTCCAGGTTCAGTGAAGAAGTAACAGACCCTGCCTCAAAATATAAAGGAAGAGAAACAGAGGAAAGCACCTGATGCCAATCTTTGGCCTGCATATGCCTGAGCCACCTGCACCAGTGGTCCCCAGCCCTCCTAATGCTGCATCCCTTTAATACAGCTCCTCATGTTGTGTTGACCCCCAACCATAAAATTATTTCATTGCTATTTCATAACTAGTTTGCTACTGTTATGAATCCTGATATGCAGGATATTCGACATGTGACCCCAGTTGGAAAGTGATGTCCTACAACATGTAGACCCACTCACTTGAACATACACATAATTGGGGAGAGAGCTGTATAGCACCAGAGGAATATACCCAAAGTTGTCCCCTGGCCCCCAGGCAGACACAGCACTATACACACACGTGCCTGCACCAACATGAACATGCATATGCTCATACATGTTTATGCCTGAAAGCAGTAGTTGATGCCCTGCTGGGATTCACTCTGTTCTGAGTCAGAATCCTTGTCCTGGCTGGTTCCAGCTGATTCGGAGTCAGCTGTGCTTCATTCGGGGACCCTGGACACTGTCTTGTTCTCTCGGCCCTACTTGCATACTTTTTGTCTGCTGAATATTGATGAGACAAGTCTCTTAGGAAGCTATTCCTCTGTGTCTGTAACATGCAGTGATAGTGTTTCTCAAAGCTGGCTTCTTCTTCTGGCTTTTTATCACCTAACCAGCAAGGTATTTTATTCTGTTCTGAATGTGCCTCAAATGTCCACCCTTTCACCTTCTGACCCACGAGAAGCTTCTTTACCTTCAGCAGTTCTGACAACAGTGCTCCCATCGCGTAACCTCTCCAGTAGAGGATAAATGTGCTTATAAAACTCTCCCATTCGTATAACTGCCTGCCCAGGAACCTTTCAAAGGTACACGATTGTCTGAGAGAAGCTTAGGATCCCTGCCTTGATCTGCCAATCAAGACCTGATGATTTGTCCTCATCTTTCAGCCCTTTACTTGGTCTCTAGCCTGCAGGCCATCAGCCCCAGCTCGTCAGCACACAGGGATCGCCCTGAGGACCTTCTACCACGTCTTGTTGGCAGGAATGTCTTCCTCATAGCTTCCTTTTTGGGGGCCGCTCCAGATCTCAGATTCTCCTGCCACACTTCCCAGTTGCTTGCTTCTGTTTTGCCTTCCTACTTCCAAAGTGCTCGTCATCCCATTTGTCTCGCATTACCTGCACACAAGTGCCTATGACATGAGGCCTCTCACCAGCTCTCGGCTTTATCTTTTGACCCCATTTGATATTTTTTTTGTCACCTTGTTGTTTGTTGTTGTTGTTGTTAGTTATGTGTAGTTAGCTATTTTGTCTGCATGTGTGTCTGTGTACCACATGCATACCCTGGTGTTCTTGGATGTCCTCAGACCGTGGTAACTGTTGCTACCATCATGTGGGTGCTGGAATTGAACCTGGGTTCCTCTGAAAGAGCAGACAGCACTCTGCTGTCTTAACCACTGAGCTGTCTCTCCAGCCCTCATTCTTAATTTGAAAGTTTTTTTTCTTGTTTTTTTTTTATGTAATTTTTTTTTTTTTTTTGTTTCCTGGGTGAATTTTCTAACTTACCTTTCCAAGGATGGTGGTGTTTTGCTTTGTTGTTGTTTAATTCATCTGTGAGTGTATGACGTGCAGATGCCTGTGGAGGCCAGGAGAGGGCGTTGGAATTGCAGGCAATTTTGAATTGCCCAACATGGGAATTGAACTGGGGTCCTCTGGAAGAGCAGTGAGGGCTCTTAACTGCTGAACTACTTCTCCGTCCCCTGTTTCGTTATTGAGACGGGGTCTTATTATATAGCTGAATATATAATATATATATATATTTAATATAAGCAATAATAAACTTGCCTAGAGGGTTCGTGTAGTCCAGGCTGCCCCCAAACTCACATCTTCCTGCACCAGTCTCGCAAAGGCCAGGGTTACAGGTATGTGCCTCCACACCTGACTGGCTGCTGCTTTTGTGAGCTTGTCTTGGTAATTCTTTATTGCTGCTATAAAGTTGTGGTTGCCAGCATTCTCGCCTGTCTCTCAGCGCCTGTGGTTCCCCCTGCTACTGTGTCAAATTCCTCTCTTTCAGCAGTTGCTGTTTATCCCTGATGTTAGCCTTTCTGTAGACAGAACAATCCTTGTTTCCTGTTCACATGAGGGGTGGACTCTAAGAAGCTCATGGGGAGGACTTGGTGTGTGTTCACTGCTGCGTCATCTCGTTGAGCTTATTGGTGATGGTCCTCAGTGTTGTCTTCGGTTCCGCAAGGTCTGGTCAGATTTTCGAGAGCTCTTTCATCTCCTGTTCAGAAGGAAACCAGCATCACCAAACTGAGTAGGGACCCAGCGGGAGCACTCACAGCATGCATCGCCTACCTCTGCTATTTAGAGCCGTGCTCTGACTGGGAGCACTCACAGCATGCATCACCCATCACTGCTGTTTAGAGCCGTGCTCTAACTGACTGGGAGCACTCACAGCAAGCATCATCAGTCTCTGCTGTGTAGAACAGTGCTCTAACCCGTGGGGAGCACCCACAGTGTGCATTACCCCTCATTGCTATATGAACAGTGCTCTAACTTGGACCGGTGTTTCCTGCTCCAGGGACATGTCCTTTACCTTTTCCAGAGAGTAAAACTAGTTTTTCAGTGCGGGTCCCAAAGCATGTGGAGCTGAGAATGTGGATGCTTCTCTAGTCCTTTCCTCAGCCCCCACCTCCCTCCAACCCATCACCGTTTTTTCCAGAGGTACCTGGTGCTGTTAATCCCCAGCCCTTTGAAGATCCTGCAGAGTAAGTTCTGTGGGTCCTTGGCTTCTCTACCACCAGTTGAAGATCCAGCCATCTCAGATGTGTTAAATCAGTTACCATTACTCATCAGCTTCTCGGCCTCAAGTGTGTGTTGCTGCTTACCCTTGTGATCTTCCTGCTCTTGTGTTTGGTGCCTTTTAAAAAGCTCCTGGTACGATAGCATTAGCGTTTGTGAGTGGTAAAAGGTGTGTGTTGAAGACTGTTGTCTTCCCCAGGTGTCCTGACATTATTTCTGGATCAAGCTCTTAGTGGGTATTGGGAAAGAGTTTTAAAATAGAGCGCAGTTTTGCTAAAGGTGCGTCCATCGTAATATTCATTAACCCTGTGTGTGAGACGCATTGTTTGCTTATTTAATTCTCATGTTTGTATGAGGAAAAGTGCTGATTATCTTCATTTAATAGGTGAGGGAAACAAAGATTTAGCTCAACTCTCATCCAAGAAACAGGGCATCCAATTCTAGCATCCAAGTGTCCTTAACCATAGGGTGTGCACCTTTTTACAACAGTGGACGTCAGCTCAGCTCGAGTTAAGGCTGGAGTCCAGCTGGGATTAGCTTAGTGGTAGAGCAACGTTGCCTGTGTGCCTGAGCTCTGCCCAAGAGTTGAGAAACAAGTAAACAACAACAGCAGCAACAAAGAAAATGCTGCTGGTGTTTCTGTATAAATACAGAAGCTTATGGCGGGCACATGTGTAAGTGGGAAGCCACTCTTTACATTCCCGTTCACAATAACCTGTAGTTCCCTTAAGTCTGTCTCAGATCAAAGTCGGAGCTTTGGACCTCAGAGGTGGGGTTATAGGGTAGAAGTGGAGGGAATGGTTAGGTCCTGGAGCCTTGATGGCAGCTCCTTGGCCGTCTGTGGCCTGTGGGAAGGTGCCCACAGTCTGTGGTGCCTGTGTGGCAAGAGCGACTGGTCAGTAAGGAATGGGAAGTCACCCTTTGCTCCCTCTGGTTAAAGCTGGAGGAACTGAAGACCCTGCAGCAGCAGTACTTACTGAGGAATCAGGAGGTCACTGAGCTACGGCCACTGAAGGCTCAGCTCCAGGAGTATCAAGAGCAGACAGAAACTGTGCAGAAGATGAAGGAGGAACTTAGGCGGGAAAGCCTGGCCTGGCAGCATGAGCTACATCAGCTCAGGTAGGACTTTTCTTGCATCTGCATTTTGACCCTTTACTATTATTGTATTTTAACATTTTATTTTAAAATAGTTGCTGCTTTATAGAATACATTGGAAATAGTGAGAGAGCATGTATGTACACTTCACTTAGCTTCCTCCAGTGAAAGCATCCTAT
>NC_022010.1:67331701-67333418 GCF_000317375.1 Microtus ochrogaster
CCATCCACATCTGTACATACTGTTGTACACACTGTTGTACACACTGATGCCTGCAGTTCTGGACATCAGTCTGCATTCATTCTGCTGAGTTTTCCTGCCAGTTTTGAATTGTGTTTCCCATTTGGAAACCTGGCTCTTTGCTCAGGTTCCAAATCCAAAGGCAGCTCTTCTGTGAAGATCCTCCAGTCCTGCCATAGGAGCTCCTGCTCCAGTCCAGTCACAGCCTGCTCTCACCACCTTACTGGGAGCTTCCACTGGTGGAATAAAGTTTACTCTGATATGTATTAGTTTTGCTACATTGCTAACATTGCATAAGAATGTTTTGAGTATGGAATTTTTCTTCCTTGCGCTATGAGTATATTTGAGCATTTTTTTTATGGTGTAGAATAGAAAAGAATGCCTGGGAACTTCATGAGAAGCAGATGAAGGAGCAGTACATTATGGCCATCGCAGATAAAGATGAGCAGCTCAGTCATCTGCAGAGTCTCCTGAGGTCTTCCTCCCAAACCCAGAGTCTCTCCGCACAGTACCAGAGACAGGTGAGGATTATCCATAAAGTTTGCTACTCAGGGTGCCCTGATCCAAAAAAGCATCGTCCTCCTATAACTAACTGCCCATCTGCAACTATAAGGCAAGCCTCCTCCTAACTTCTTCTGGGCGGGACATGATTTCTTCTAGGGGGAGGAGTTAAGTATGAACCGTCTTAGGAAACAATGTCAGGCATGTTTGTTTCTTGGCAGGCATCCCCAGAAACATCAGTTTCCATCGATGGCTCACAAAACCTAGTTTATGAGACAGAACTTCTCAGGGCTCAGCTCAATGACAGCTTAAAGGAAATTCACCAGAAGGAATTAAGAATTCAGCAGCTGAACAGTAAGGTACGTGTTTTGTACTAGACTGAAATTCAGTTTCTTTTTTTCTCCTCCTGGAGGTAAGATTCAGCACAGGCACCAGCTCCAGCAGAAATTAGAACAGAAGTTATAAGAGTGAGTGTTTATTCCAGAGCAGAGGACACGAGCCACATTCCCCTCGCCCTTGGCCGGTCCTTGAGAGAGACTTGGGGAAACCCATGCAGAAACTTCACCCCATCTTGTCACATGTTAGTAATGTGTCAGCATCTCCTCATGCATCTCCGTGAGTCACTGTCTTCCTGCTGCTCTGACTGGTCCAAGTGTTCTCAGTGGCTCCTCCCAGTCCTGCCCTCTGCAGAGAAACCTAGATAGGTAATGTCTGCCAAAATTAGACGTCATTCATGAGGCTAGTGGTTAGTGAGTCCAGGGGTCTGTGAGAAGAGTTGTGAATGCCCACAAATGTCTGCACAGTGTGGGGTGGGTGCGTGCATCTTGTCACAGGAAGTCACGGAACACAGGCATTGAGCTGCTCAGGGGAAAGTGCTTGCCTTGCAATCCTGATGACTTGAGTTTCATCTCTGGATCCCACAGAGGAAAGATGAAATCAGTTCCTGAGCGTTCTCTGTTCTCTACATGTGTGTTATAGAATGAGCATGCCTACACTCGTGCATGTGTATTACACACATGCACACACACAAATACTAATAACATTGTGATTCAAAATCATAAAAATCAGGAGACGGTTTTCCCAGATGAGGAGAAAAGCCCACTTGCTCAAGGCTGCAGTCACTCTGAAGTCAGTGGTCATGTGTGTGACTAGTGTGTTTACCACACATAGAAGGGACTCATTAGATGATAAATCCAAC
>NC_022010.1:67335638-67339392 GCF_000317375.1 Microtus ochrogaster
GGGGGGGGTCCTTTCTCTGCTTCTATCAACGAAGATGGTATTTGTCCAAATGTTTTGTAAACTGAAACTCAATCTTCAGAGTCTCAACCACACACAAAGTCATCTGGAGCCACGTTCAGCTACAGAGCACGTTGTAATCATGTGTGCTATCTGTGTGCATCCAATGCGTTTTCCTCGATGTCTCTAGAAAACTGTTTTCTCTGAAGCATTGATGAACTTTCTTACACAAACACTTAGAAAAGAATCCTCAAGAAATCACAAGACTCCCAGCCAAATCCATCCATTCCCTGTGACCCAAGTCTTCTAGTGTCTCTGTGGTGGGTACTCAGGAGAACGTCTCCATGCTACCAATGTATCTGGGTGTTAATTATGACTGAGGTTTAAACTGACGGTGCACAAGTGAGGAGTCCCAATTCTGGTTCCAGAGGAGTCCAGTCCCAGTCAGCTGGTAGAAGCCGCATCAGCTAAATGTTTTCACTCTTGTAAGGTTTCCTGGTTTAGAAACCAGAGGCTTAGATTGCTTTGCCAGGTAGTGGGCACCTGACACTGAACTTGTGCAGGGACAGATCTGACCATAGCCTGTCCCTCGGGACCTAGAGGAAAGGTTGGCGTTGGGACTGTACTGTTTCCACTTGGTGAGCATCTGGGCTCCCACTTCCACTTCTCAAGTCCACATAGACACATATGACTTCTGTCTGCTCTCTTGGAAACATGTCCACCCAGTAATACTATCACACACATTTTTAAGTGTGAGCTTCCTCTCTGTCTATACTGAGTTCTAGGGCTTGTTATTCATTAGTAATTTAAGCATGGACCCAACCTCCTGCCCTCTGCTGACATTCCTGGAATAGCCTGTTCTACTGGAATTTTTGTTAGGGGTTCTGTTTAATCGTTGTTCAGTTCATAGGCCTTGGAACCAGTAAAAATAAACCAGTTTCCTGCTATTCTTCCAGAAGTAGTTTCCTTTCATGGCTGAAACATTTAGGTATTTTTCCCTTTGAAGAAGCATACTGCGGTAGGATTCTAAGATAGGTTCTATATTGCAAATCAGGTCCTGCAAGTTCAGGCCAGTTGCCTAAGCACTGCTTCCAGTGATGTGGTCCTGGGGTGGTTCTCATCCTCTCCCCTGCTGCAGTTCTCACAGCTGCTGGAGGAGAAGAACACCCTCTCCATCCAGCTCAGCGACGCCAGCCAGAGTCTCCGCGAGAACCAGCATCACTACAGTGACCTCTCCAAGCACTGCGCTGTTCTGGAGAAGCAGGTGCAGGAGCTGCAGGCGGTAAGGCAGTGGCAGGAAGTGCTCAGAGTGATAGCTAGGGACTGTTGCTTCCCTACACAGTGGAAGGCTCTCAGTTTGCACACACACAAGTTGTCTGAAGAGCTTCCATCACAACTGCTCCGCTGTTGTTTTTTCTAGGGGCCACCAAATGTAGATGATGTTCCAGGAGCGCCCCAGGAAATGAATGGAAAGAGAAAGAGGGATCTGGAGGCCACAGGGGAGCTGCAGCCAAGGTAGAGGAGCAGGATTCGCCCTCCATCCTACACTGTGTGCAAAGAAATTGGGTGGTAGACAAGAGAGGGTGATGGGTGAATGTGATAAAAAGATCTTATCTACATGTATGGAAAGATCATAATGAAACCTATTGTTGTGTATTTTAATGAAATTGGGTTGTAATCTTGGTGGAGCAGAATTCACCATATACTCTTAGTGAGTCCTAGTATCTGACAAGCATCACGGAGTGATGTAAAGATTGAATGCAACAGTACCTAACAGATGTTGTGCAAGAAGTGAACAGTGCTTGTAACACAAGTGCACACATGCGGCACTACAAACGCTAGAATTACAGCTGCTCCTGCAGGCTCGCATCTCCCCATAGGTATTTTCTGCTGTGATTGTTCTGTAGCTGGACTTCTATGTTAGTTTAGTTTTCCTATTTGGGGAAATGCTTCTGCCTTGTGACGATGTATTCAAGATTGTGTCCTACATCCACTGATGCCCTTTGCCTGCCTTTCACCCTCCAGATTGTCTGAAGTCCAGCAGCAGCTCTGCAACACGAAACAAGAAGTGAGTGAGTTAAAGAAGCTGCTAGAAGAAGAGCGAGACCAAAGATTGGCCGTTGAGAATGCACTCTCCTTGGCCGAGGAGCAGATCAGAAGGTAAGGTGTGGGGAGGCGCTTTCTGCTCCCTTGTCACCCTCCCTGGCCTCGCTCCTGCACATTTCTGTGACCAGGCTCAGGGTGAGTTAAGATCTTAATCTCCCCTTGACTTGATGTGGTCCTAGAGCTACTTGAGAGTCATCACCAAGGAGCAGGGTACCTGTGGAGTTTCGGAAGCCTGTGCTTTCCGGGGCAGTAGGTTGCAGGGGTTAGAAATGTTTTTCCCATCCCTATTACACAGGAAGCTTATATAAGGTGTCTTACTTCATCCCAGCAGTAACTATGTGAGGTACAAGCTGGGTTCTTGTGTGTGTGCATGTTGGGGGAAGGGGGACAAGGTCAGAGGACAATGTTAGGTGTCTTGGTGTATCCCTTTCTGACATATTCCCCTGAGATAGAGTCTCTCATTGAACCTGGCACTTGCTGTTTTTCAGTGACCATCCTCCTGCCTCTGTCTTCTCCCTAGCCCTGGGGATTGCAGGTACACACAATCAGGCAGCTCTCACATGGCTGCCGGGGTGGGAATGCAGGTCCTCATGTTTACAAAGCAAGCGCTCTTCCCCCCTGAGCCATCTCCACGACCCCAGGGTCAGAGTCTTTCGAGGGCCAAACGAACGCATTCTCATCACCTGTCTGATACCCAGACCTTTGTTTGCCTGTTTTTGAGACAAGGTCTTTCTACTTAGCTCTGGCTGGCCTGAAACTTGATTTGTAGACCAGGCTGGCCTTGAAGTCACAGAAATCCACCTGCCTCTGCCTCCCAGTGCTGTGATTAAAAGTGTATGCCACCGCACCTAGCGAGGCCACTTTTGAAATTTTAAAGATTGTAACCTAAGGGAAAATAGAAGACCACTTAAGAAAGAGTGTGACTTGATTTATTGGCAATGCACTGCCTAACCCTGAGCTTCCCTTTGCCAGTCACCTCAGCTAGGAGGGCATGGATGTGTGTGATACTGTGGGCCCTCTACCCCGAGTGTGATTGGAAGGACACAGCTGGGTACTGTCGTTACTTATTCCACATCAAGGAAACCGGAAGCTACTGTGTGTGAGAAGGTAGTAAGGCTACAAGTGTTCTGTTGCTGGAATCCCCTTTACGTGGAAAGAAACAGCAGGCACCACCATGTGTGTTCGGGAGTCACTGTGTCTGCTGTCTCCTCCCTCAGAATGAACGGCACTGGGGATGTTTCTGCTTTCTTACAGTGCCTTCCCCAGGGAGCAGGTCTTAGCTGAGATTGCCTTCTTTCCCACCCAGCATATATACAGCTTTTTGTTTTCCACACCGTCTAGGTAGCCTTGAGGGTAGGCTCTACTGGAACTCAGTGCAGCTTGTGTAGTGGCCTTGCAGAGACTTTCAGACCTATTTGTTCATGGCAGTTTCTCTGCCACTTATGAAAAACCTGGTCCATGGGGAGGCTCCGGACCACTTGAGACAGCTTAGTCAGGATGAGTCTGGAGCCTGTGTCTGGACCACAGTAACCTAAGGTTAGCCCCTCCCCCTTTCCTTCTGACTGAGAGCAGAATGGAGGCCAGGTGTTGGTGATGCACACCTTTAATCCCAGCACTTGGGAGGCAGAGGCAGGTGGATCTCTGTGAGTTC
>NC_022010.1:67340400-67343813 GCF_000317375.1 Microtus ochrogaster
AGAAAGAGCCTTCAGGTGGAACTGACCCTCATTTTGTTGTTGTTGTTGTTGTTGTTGTTTTGTTTCAGACCCGGAGTGGCGCTGGATGGAAGCGGGTTCTGCGTTCACTCTGCCATTCCCGGACCCGAGTGCCACTGCTTGCAACCATCTACTTCCTGATGATTCATGTCCTCCTCATCCTGTGTTTCACAGGTCATCTATAAACTCCTCACTCGACCACAGCTCTCAGAACTTGTAATTCCTTCATCTCTAATGTCAGAATTGTAGTTTTTAGAACAGCCTTCCCACTTCCAGCCCATCTGCATCTCCTTGGAAAGTTCCCATAACAACAGAAGTGGCTGTGGGGACAGGTTAGACCGCAAGGCCTGGTGCATCCTGTTTTCTGGATGTCCCTCCATAGGGGTCCTGAAGCCACTCGGGAGCTGGAGCATCACAACTTCTAGCCTCAGAAACCCCTGAGCTACGGCACGCAGGTGTGAGTTATTCTGTCTTCAATGCCATTGTCACCCGGCTCTGCGAACAGGGCTGAGGCAATGGGAAGAGAAGACAAAACAGCTGATCCAGACCTGAGAGCAGTGGTCACGAGTGACATCACTGTGCCTGTCCTCCCCTTGCTAACCGCCAGCTTTCTCATTACGGACTTGATGTCTTCCCTTCTGTGCTCATCACCTGAAGAAGGGAGAGGACTGGTGTCTCACCGATCAGCTCTACCTTCTATGGTGATTACATTTTAGTCACAACATCCCAAGGACTTTCCTGAACTATTGTAAAATAATAAAGTGTTATTTTCGGAATGAAGATTTGTGTGAGGCCGTCTGTCGGCACAGTTGTTATGTACCTGTGTCTGCACTCTGGAGAGTGGAGGGTGGAGGGATGGTTCCCGGAGTGCTAGAGTCCTGAAAATCCTCCCTGCTCACTGACCAGCCTCAGAGGGCTGTGAGCATCCTTCTAGCCTCAGCTGCTGGAGCCAAAGCAGACGAGGTGGGGAAGAAATCCATCCCGAGACTGAGTTAAAGGAGCAGAGTGCCGGGGTGAAGTCCTGAAGCCTGTGTATAGTTCTGAGAGAACACTGGAGAAGGTTAGCACTGCCTGCACTGAGAAGACCGAGACAGGAGATGGTAAGTTCGGGGTCAGTCTTGTCCGTATAGTAAATTCAAGATAGCCTGTGCTACATAGCGGCACTCTGTCTCAGGAGAACACAGCACAACAGCAAATCAGTCTCCTAGCCCAAAACAAGTCACCTGGGCACGTCTGACTTAAAGACAGAACGGAAGGGCCACAGATCTTAACAGCATGGAGTGTGTCAGAGTTCACAGCTCCTGCTTCTTGGAGAAATTCATCTGGAGTCAGACTTCTGTCAGTGAGCTCAGGCTCCACACAGTTTCCCGACAAGCTACAACTTTCTCCTTCCTTTCCCATGACTTATCCTTTTGACATCAGTTCTGTGTGAGCCTCATTGTAAGTGCTATAGGGAATGAAGAGGTGTTTTTAAGGCTTGCCCTTCAAGATTCACATAGAGATCAATCTCCCAGGAAGCCTATCTTGATTGCTCCAGCCCACATCAAATATTGTTTTTGTTTTCCTCCCTCAGACCAGACCTTTACAACAGTGTTGTAGCCCAGGCTACACCTAAGTGCTGGGATCACAGATGTTTGCTACCGCAGCCCACTGACTTATTCTGCAGTCCTTTACTATCCTAGATGCAACTGTCCTACATAGGACACAAGAGTGGTCCTAGAGCATTCTTGAACGTGTCTTAACTGCTAGGGAAGTGGTTTAGATGTGGTCACTTTTATAACTATCCCATGACTTGAAAAAACTTTTCAAAATACTGGACAGAGAAACATTTAACCCTTTTAAGTACCTAAACCTTAAGGAACAGCAGAAAGTAGCCGTGAGGACAGTGTGGCGGGACATGACAGAAAACCTGGAAACAGAACTCAAGCCGCTGCTCAGTTTCTTGCCCTGAAGTGACAGCAGCTGGTGGGGGCGCCAGGTGTGGATTTGAGGAGCTGGCGCTGGGAGCTCGAACAAACAGTAGTGAAGGTGAGTACTCTGAGCTCTGGGAGACTTGGGGAGCACAGGGAAGTGTGGAAGAGAAATCCACATAGCACTTAGTTCTTGTTGAGGGAAGACCTTGCGAATTGGTGCTGAACTTGTGATGTCTTTCAGCCATTTTAGATTCCTCTGTTGAGAGTTCTCTGTTTCGTCGGTACTCCAATTTTTTATTGGATTATGTGTTCTTTTGGTGACCAATTTCTTGAGTTCTTTGTATATTTCAAAGATCAGACCTCTGATGTGGGGTTAGTGAAGATCTTTTCCCATTCCGTAGGCTGTCGTTTTGTTTTGTTGACCGTGTCCTTTGCTTTACAGAAGCTTTTCAGTTTCGGGGAGGGGGGGGTTGTGTTAAGAATTTGCTGGATTTAATGTTTTCTTTGACCAATGAGTATTTCCTCTATAGTATCTTCAGTACTTGAGATTCTTTTATCTCTTGTATTCTGTGGGTTATACTTGTCTCTGTAGTTCCTGTTTTTTTACCCAGATTTTCCATTTCCTGAGTTCCCTCAGTTTGTGTTTTTCTTTATTACCTCTATTTCAGTCTTCAAGTCTTTAACTGTTTCCTTCACCTGCTTGGTTGTTGTTTTTTTTTTCTTGGTTTTCTTGCGTTTCTTTGAGGGATTCATTAATTTTACAACTTTTTGTTTGTCTTCTCTTCCATTTCTTTAAGGGAGTTTTTCTCTTCCTGTTTAAAGGTCTCCATTATTTTCATAAAGTTACGTTTAAAGTGGTTTTCTTCTACTTATTCTAGGTTAGGATGATCAAGTCTTCCTTCTATGTATCCACTGGGTTATGGTGTTACTGTATTGCTTTTTAGGATGTTGGAATTCTTGCATTGGCGATGACCTATCTCTTTCTTCAAATGAGGCCGGCAGTGTCTTGGCATCTTGGTCCAATCCTTGCTGTGGCTGTCTCTTAGGTCTCCTCAGTATTGGAGCAAGCTGTGTTTCAGGGTTCCACGGAGCTCGAAGGTTCTTAGGTCCCCTCAGTATTGGAGCAAATTATGTTTCAGGGTTCCACAAAGCTCACAGGCAAATTGGCAGGTTTGGGGGCAGGGTGCATTAGGGAGGAATACTCCCTGCTTTCTGGCTAGAAAGCTGAGGGAGTTGGGGAGGTCCCCTGGGTTTTGTCCCACTGGGGAGGTCCCAGACAGTGAGACATCCAGCTGTCGGGCCCTGTGGCTGCTGACTCACCTCTTAGATCCCCTCAGTGTTGGAGCAGTCTGTGTTGCAGGGATCTACTAAACTTTCAGGCAAACAGGTGGGTATGGGAGTGGGGTGGGGTGGGGGCTAGCTCAGCCACCAAGAGTTGGGTTCTTAGGATCTGAAGCAACCCCTCCACAAAGGCCTTGGCAC
>NC_022010.1:67347559-67349152 GCF_000317375.1 Microtus ochrogaster
CCTCTGAGGCGGAGTTTGGCAGCCACAAGATCTGCTTACTATGACTAGGGAATGGAGCAGAGCAAATGCACAGATCGTAAAACTAGTGGCTTAAAATTCTTTTATAGACGTTTAGGAAACCCTAAGATCTACATCTCCACCTCCGCTGGCCACGCCTTTAATCCCAACGCTCTGGAGGCAGAGGTAGATGGGTATCTTGTGAGTTTGGGGTCAGTCTGGTCTACTGAGCGAGTTCCAAGACAGCCAGAGCTTCATAACCCTGTCTCAAAAAATACAAAACGAAAAACAAACAAAAAACCCACATTTGTTTTTAAAACCCAAGGTTATTCCTAGCGGTGGTAGCACGCGCCTTTAATTCCAGGACTAGGGAGGCAGAGGTAGGTATTTTATGAGTTCAAGGCCACCCTGGTTTGCTGGGTGGGTGCCAGATCAGCCAAGGCTATGCAGTGAAGCCCTGTCTTAAAAGACCAAAAGAAACAAAAAACAAGGTTATGATGGGAGAAATCAGCAAACCTTTGGCTATTAGCCTGGATACTTTATGCTAAGAGCCAAGAAGGGATGGTGATACAGGATGTCCAATACACATGTCACAACTAGGAGGGACAAAAAGTGCACAGATTTAGTATGTGGGTAGAATTAAAAGACGGCTTTTCCTTTGAAAAGAGTAAAATTCACTTTTTGATGTGTAGACCTTGTTTATACATAGCATCAAGGACTTCTGGAAAGAAAGGCTAGGAATAGACTAGTAATCATTACCATGTTCTAACAAGCTATCCTAACAAATAACTAAGATTTGCTTAGCTCTTTGGGAGGAGTGGGAAACCCAATGCAACAGCAACCCCAGTGGGACCCCGAGTTCCTGGGCAGTGTCATGGTTATCCTTTTATAACAAGCTACCCTTCTCAGAAGACCGGTGGACCTGTTTCAAATTTCAGAAATCAAATCAGTTTCTCTAAATTACCCTAAGTCTCCCATTTATAATGCAAGGGCTCATGTCTTTGCTCCTCAACTTTCTAAACAGAAATGTTGGAACTTTTTTAAAACATATATCAGACTTCTATGGCCTTTGAAAGATTCCTCCATTCTATCTTAACCTTTGAAACTGGCTTCTTTAAAGCAGCTGTTCGGACTACAAACCCAATTTTCCTACGCTTCTGCCAAATCAGGAAAATCTATTCAGATTAAATAGGTAAATAGGACATTTGCTAATGAGCATCAGTTAAAACTGGACATTTTTTAAAGCTAAAGATGACAAAATCAGGGTATCAATTGATGCAGAAACTTAAAAGCACCACCTTCAGCAAGTCAGTGGTCATTGATGACCTCTGTCCACGACACATCGTAGTCATGTTACCCTTGTAAAATTCCATGCTTACAACTTGGCTGTCCAGGACACTCCCAAGCCCTGAACTATTTTGTTTCCACCACTGGTCTTCGGGGTTTTCATCTGCTCCTTACCTAGAGCTCAAAGGGTTGTTAAGACTGAGACCCTTATGGTCCCTCCTCTGCGTTCCACTTGTTTCCTTGGGCTAGGAGCATATGGATAGATATGTAAAGCACAGCTTTAATTCTCTGCAGAAACACTGCATTACA
>NC_022010.1:67350133-67362420 GCF_000317375.1 Microtus ochrogaster
ACCGGTGTTAGTCTGTAAAATATGCCCGAACAGACTAATGTTGTCTGCTGAATCAAACACACCGGTGTTAGTCTGTAAAATATGCCACGCAGCTTTTCGTTCTCCTCTGATGTCACAGACATCTGCTTTGATGACGTTTCCTTTTGTAAACTTCAGGTCCTTTAATGTGTCCTCAAATAAGATACTTTATGTTGAGACAATTGTTTTAATAGTTCTGATTTCAGCCAACTATGTGAAAGAATTTCTCTGAATTTTCTTTTGTAATCAAGCATCCATTACTATCAAAGATGTATATTCCTCATTCACTACTTATGGAAACTTTACTCTGTGCAAAGCATTCATCCATGGCCTGGCAAAGTGCGTTAAATACAAAGAATCAATAGTCATTCCCAATCAAGTGTAGGAACACTCTTGAGAAAGGCACACGATGGTCAAAAACGTCATAAGTTAGAAAATACCCAACAGGTGAAACAAAAGAAGATGTCTACAGGAAAATATACTTTTTACAAGTAGTAGTTTAAGTTTATACCCATGGTGCTGAGTATAAGAGCAATTATTCTGCATCCCAAAACTTTTCCGTCAGTACCTTCTATATTTTCACTGGAGAAAAAAAAAGATATTTCTGAGTTTAGTCATTACGTCACTAAACTCACAATCAACCATATGAATTTCATTTAAACCTTTGTTATACTTGTCTGACTATATATAATTTCAGTAGTACAGGTGAGAGATAGTTGGGGACAAGGGGGGGGTCAATTCATCTATCTGAAGATGCAAATTAATAACAATTGATATATGAGCAGGAGCCATTTAAAAGTATTGCTGATGAGGACACGATGGGAAGATGCTCCAATACAGAAGGCTTGCTCAGCCACAGCCACTAAAGCCAGCAGAGGCTTCCTGGGCAGGAGAAGACAACTGGGAAAGCTCTCTTCTGGACAGCACCATCTAAGAATGATGACAATGGAGCAAAGTAACCCATCAAACCTTGATCTTGCCATACATTATTATCCATCTGAAACCTGACACACTACAGACACTAAACAAACATGACTTGCTTTTATTTGACCTAAAGGAAAATAGACATTTCTGATTAGTCTTAGTTGAAAACATTCTATACTAATAATCCTTAATTCCTACCTCAAGCCTTCAGATAATCTCTTATCCAATAGTAATTTGAAACTTTAAATATTTTTAAGGTTTTTTTTTTTTTGCTTTGTTTTGTTTCTTGTTTGCCAACAAAAGGTGTCTCTGTGTAGCCCTGGCAGTCGGGGAGCTTGCTCGGTCTACCAGATTGGCCTTGAACTCAGAGACCCACCTGCTTCTGTCTCCCAAATCTTGGGATTAAAGATGTGCGCCATCACTGACCAGCCAAGGTTTGTGTTTATCTGTGTTGAGTGCTTACTCACAAGTATACATCTACACCGTGGTGTCCCTGGTACCTGAAGAGGCCAGAAGGTGGTTCTGGAATCCCAGGAACTGGAGCTACCAGCAACTGTGACCACTTGATTTAGGTGCTGGATCCAGACTCCTATCCTCTTTAAGAGCAATACTTCTTGTAACTGTAAGATGATCTCTCTTTTTCGTTGTTTGCTTTTCGAAACAGGGTTTCTCAGTAGCTGTGGAGCCAGTCCTGGAACTCACTCTGTAGACCAGGCTGGCCTCAAACTCAAGAGATTTGCCTGCCTCTTTCTCCCTAAATGATGGGATTAAAGGTGTGCGCCACCACTGCCCAGTTATAACTGAAGACCCCATAACAGAAGAATCATCTCTCCAGCTCATCTCTAGCAATTTGATATTTTAAAAATGTTAAATATCAGCCAGGCAGTGGCAGCACAGCACTAGGAGACAGAAGCAGATGGATCTCTGAGTTCAAGGCCAGCCTGGTCTACAAAGTGAGTTCCAGGACAGGTAGGACCTTTGCACAAAGAAATCCTGCCTTGAAGAAAAAAAACAAAACAAAACAAAACCAAAATTAAAATAAATAAATGAATAAAAAGTTAAATATCTATTTTATTAAACATTATCCTAATGTCTTAGTACTCATTCTTATAACTTTCCTAACAATAAAGAATATTATAGAGTATCATTTACATTATAGCCAACATAGAACACTGAGTCACACCTAATCCCAAATTACTTTTAAATATTTTTGGATGATGGGAAAAGGTAAGTCAAAGTATTTCCCAACTATGCAGATACTTAATCTGTTTGCTTCAAACAAAGGGAAACGGCTCTACTGATTTGAGATGTCAAATGAAACTGCAAATAAGCAAATTTTGGAATGTAGGAGGCAGCACACAGGTGTGTATCCTGAAAGGAAACAATACCCCTCTCAAAAAGCAACTCCTTTTTTTTTTTTTTACTGTACATTACTGAGTAGAATTTCCAGCGTAAGTCAAAAGCTTTAGCCTCTAAATATACCTAAAATGGTTTGCTTATTGGTGTGACAATTTTCACAAAATTAATCAGAGATAAAATAAATCTTAAAGAAACCCAAGGCAAACCTGTTTTACAATGTGGCCCCACATCTGGGGTCAGACAGCTGAAATGTTTATTTCGCACTACAGAAATCAAAGTTGCCGGTAGGTAGTCATGTACAACAGAGAGTTTGGTTGACAAATTATACTTACATATGTTTTCTTAGGCATAATCAGCAGCAACTGGAATAATTCAGATTTATTTATGGGACAGTAAGGCTGAAAAATACCCAGAGTCCACTAGCTTTGTCTGGTACAGGAAGAACCACCCTAGTGCAACAGTTTCCAGGAGGGACGACTGAAGAGGGCATCAGGAAAGCAGCTGTGACTGGTGACAAGAACGAAGTGTTCCACAGAGAACTGTGGCTCCGAAACCCTTTTCTTTATATTCGGCATCTGTACTTTCTGGGTTATTTCTCCACCCAATCATTACCTGTTGGTCCTTCAGGTACCCCATACCTTTACATCTCAAATTCTCTGAATGCCATTGTTTGAAGACCAAAGTTCTCAGTATAGAAGTCTGAGGGAAGACAGAGAAAGGTAAAGAGAACAAAGCCACTTTGCCCGATCGCTGTCTAAACCCTAGAGCTTGTTGTGCTGTAGATACTAACATGCTTCTGCAGTGACACCTTTCTGATAAAAATATCAAAAGATTAAACTACATCAACAGACTCTGCCAGATGAACTGAAAATAGGATTTACAAGTACCCTAACATTCCACTTGTATTAAACCATCAGTCTGCTCTTTAAGGACTCGTTTCCAGAACATCCGAATTTGCTGTTAAATCTTTACATTTAATCATTTTACTATAAAAACAAAGTTCAAGATATTTAGGGTTCATGAACTTCTTGGGTCAAGCTAAAGATAAATCTTCTGTTTTAGATAAAACAGATTGCACTGGCTACTGGACCTGACGTCACTGGGTAACCCTAAAATTGCTACAAAAGTTCCAGCTGTATGCCCTTGGTAAGGTAGGGTGACAACTCTGCGTGCTTTGTATCTCTTTTCATCCAAACTCGTTTATAAGATGCAAAGATTTTAACTATCCAATAAAGGTACATAATTTAAAACATTCTACAGAAATAACATTACCAGTAATTTACAATAAAAAAAAAATCAGCCACGAAAAAGCCAAAGCTAAAAACAAGATTTTTACTATGAATCAGTGCTTCTATTACCCTTCTGAAAGAAGTGATATTTTAATGTGATGTAAAGGCAACATTGAAAGTTCATCTTTAAATTAACCACCTAATTTATCCCTAAAATTACAAAGAATCAGTCTTGTACAGGTCAAGTTCAGTAAACTAACATGTTCTCTCAGCACAAAGCAGCACTAGAAAACAACAGGACAGATGGGAGCTGACTAGTTTTGTAGTGCCTGCTCCATCAGTGACAGACATCAGAAGATATCCATCCCAGAGCACAGACACATTTAAAGACTAGGGCAAGAATGCATCACACTCTTAGCTGATAAATGTCCTTTGACTCTGGAACTTTCTAGTTTGAATGAAATGAATTTTTCAAAGTAAATAGGGTCATGTAAATTGGCTGCTTAAATAGCATCATGATGAGGTATGGAAGTTCTAAATATCCCTTACATTCAGCAGGATTCACCAGAGATGTGCAACAGCTTGTCAGGGGCAACTCCCAGATAGCTTCTATACTTTGGGGTTACAATGAATTCTAGGAGAGTAGTCTAAAGAGATTTAGAAGGGTATGCTCTGAAACAGACGTGAGCATCTTTTCCTTCAGAATTCATTTTGAACAGACATCATCAAGGAAAGCTCTTCTCTGATAGTGTGTCCCAACATTGAGCCAAAATGGCCAACTAGCACCAAGAAGTCGCATTGAACTCACTTGCAGTTCTCTTGGCAATTAAGCTTTCTTTGTTTTTTCCCCCTTCTAGTCCAAGCACAAATGTGGATCAGTGAACACAGTACTGGAAGCGCCATTTGCAGGTACATTACAGTCATCATTAAATAAGCAGGAGGTGGGCACTGTTTTTACTTGGGGAGGTAGGGTACTTATAGTAGGAGATGAAATAAAACCAGGGAACATTGAGGTTATTAGAAAAAGATCACTGCCCTTTTAGTCTAGAGGTCATATTGAAGAGACTGCTACGCTTTTAAAGGTAAGGTTGCTGCATTGCAGGATCATGTATGCAGCATGAATGCATTAGAATCGAGCTGCACTTGACTAAGGAAAAAAAGTCCCTAAGTAACATTTATATCTGTGTTATCTGCCAGTCACATAGAGGAAAAGCACCTAGGGTGAACTCCAATTACCAGGACCTTGATCAGGACCACAAAGCCTGAGTATCTCTTTTAATGCAGAAACACAGCCTCTCGTCACACTGGTTTAGAAAAAGTGATGGGTTCTGTGTTCTTCTGACTCTTTAATCGAATTTTAGAACATGGTTTTACGAAGGACTTTTATCTTTATACCAGTGTTAAAACTCAACTACTTCCAAATCCTAAGAGACATAAAACCAAAGAGAAGCCATACACATTAATCTGTGCTCCTCTCCTTTCTGCTTTAAGGGAATCTGCCAAGTCAGTATCACATTTAAAAGTCAGAGTGTTAATTCTTCAGCGTTCCTGACAACTAGAAGCACATTCACTGAAGGCTGAAGGTGAGGGAGGGATGGTTTAACTTTAATATCTGAAGAATGACTCCATTAGAGGAAAGAAAACCATCCCATCTCAATAAGGATTAATGCAAATTTGGCTAGAAAAAGCCACCGGGTACTCCAAGGGTTGGTTCACTGTGGAAGAACTCGAGAAGAGTACTCTGATGTGCACACAAGTCTAAGTATCTCCCTTGTCCAAGCAGTTGTGTAAAATTCAAGATAAAGGTTTTAGTTTTATCTTTTAATGTCATTTTCCCCACTTTATGGAATGAGGGAAGAGTCCTCTTTTTTCCCCCACAAATACACGTGTATATTCCCATGACTCTAATATAAGTGCGGATCTCCAAAGCTTAGGGATTTTTCCATAAGAGAGTGGGCCGTTCTGGTTACCCTTGTAATAAAAGGGTATTCCACCACAGAGAGCCAGAGGTTTTCCAGATGTGTGTAAGAGAGCAGGTGCGCAAGGCAAGCAAATGAGCGCAAACAGTATTATGGAAAACATTTGAGAATTAGCTCCATGAGGACTGTGGGCTCCACAAGAGGACTTGACTGGGTAGCCTGGTCTGACACAGGAACAAGAAAGCAGAGGATTGCTTCAAAGCTGGAAACCTTCCATAGGAGCCTCACACTGCTGGAAGATGTACTGCTGCTGGCTAAGGTCAACCTGGGGAGTGATGCTGCTGTCCTCATCTTCGGTCCCAAAGTAATGCTCAATAAGATCAAAGGCCTTTTGATAGATCTCCTGGTTTTCATGACTCTGCAAGAACTCTATTTTATCCAGACCTAAAACAAAGAATAAATAATCGTTCTTGAAAATCCCAGTAACTACATCTTCAAGTCTACTTTGATGTAAACATTCTCACATTATCTTGTATTGCACAGCTGTACAGAAGTGATTACTACTATTACATCTGAATGTTAATACTATAAATTAGCATCTTAGTAACAATTTCTCTAACAGTCACTTTATCACCCAGTACCTACATCTTCTGATGACTATGTCTATTTCCTAACTCTTAGCCAGAAGCTGCTGCAGTCAAAGCATCTTACCATATGCTTCTTCAATCAAAGCACAGTAAGGGTTAATGCCTGAGCCATTCCTTTTGGCTTCTTGTTCTCCAAGCCTCAGGATGTTTTCCAAGCCATTGAGGGCGACCTGTACAATCTTTGAGTCCATGACAGTGAGGAGATCACAGAGTGGCTTGATACAACCAAGTTCTACCAGGTACCTGGATCAATAAAAAGCACAATTTAGTAATACAAGATAATTCTGTTAGACTTTCATCAAACTGTGAAGCATCATCTTCAAGCTTATAGAAATAAAAATAAACTGTCAACTATAGTACTTTAGGGCGGAAAGAATTTATTTGGCTTACACATCCCGATTATAGCCCATTACTGAGGGAGACTACTTTAGGATGCTTCTGCACACTATAAATATGTATTGTTTGTTTCCACTGGTTAACATTAAAAGCTTTTTGACCAATGCATAGCGAGGCAGGACAGGGTTAGGAGGAACAATCAAACTGAGGACTCAGGTGGGGAGGAAGGAATAGAGAGAGAGACACAAGCCGCTGCCCAAGAAACAACGTGCCAGCAGACCAGTAAAAGTCATAGCCACACGACAATACATAGATTAACATGCATTAATTAACACATATTAATAATTAATTAAAATGGGTTAAATTAAATATAAGAGCTAGTTAGTAATAGGCCTGAACTACAGGCCAAACAGTTTGCAATTAATAAAATTTTTGTGTGATTAGGACATGAAAGCGCTGCCTCTGTTTGAAGGAGACCTCAAGCAGGGCCACAGACCACTTACAGCTGGCTTTTACCCTACTTCCCAGGACCACAGTAGGCTGGACCCTCCCCCATCAACCTTAAGTTAATCAAGAAAATGCTCCACAGGTTTGCCTATAAACCAAGGCAATGGAAGCATTATTTCAACTAGCTTATCTCAAGCAGACAGAGAAACTGACACAATGGGAGTGGTGTCACATGATTTTAGTCTCAGAATTAAGGAAAGTGAGCTGGAGGCCACACTGGTCTATACGTAGAGTTAAGGCCAGCCATGGCTACATAGTAAGATCCTGCCTCAAAATCATTAACAATTGTATTTCATCACCAAGTACCAAAAAAATCCAAACAAAACCAAAACCAAAAACCCAAAACCAAACCACCACCAAAAAACACAAATTGAGTTATCTAATAACATCCCCCCTTTCATAATTTTTGTACTTTTTTTAAAGGAATTCTTATCTGTATGAGTGACTTATCAAAATAAGTTTTGTTTATTTCTTCTTTCTATTGGATTACTTTTGATGCAGGATTTCTCTGGGTAGCCCTAGCTATCCTTGAACTCTTGAACCAGGTGACCTCAAACACAAGAGATCTGTATAAGCATGCACCATCGCTGCTCAGTTCTTTCTCCATTTTTCACATGGGCAGTATTCCAAGATGCATGTTTTCCATGTATAAGGGTACACTTAGGGGATGTGGACATACATGTGTCCAAGTGAAGGCACAAGGTTGATGTCAGAAATAACCCTGATGATTCTTCCACATTATTCATCAAAGCAGGTGCCTCACCTCAACAGAGACTACTGATGTGGCAAGTCTCACTAGCAAGGACGCCCGGGGTATGATCTCTGTCTTGTAAGGCTGGACGTACGGCTAGACTGCCAGACTTATGCAGCACTTACTTGATGCAGAACCCGGGTTTTAACCACTAAGCCATCTATCTCCTTTACCCCTAGCAGTACATATAGTTTTGATAGTTAATGTTGGCATTATTTCTGTATGTACTCACACTTCTCAAATACAAACTGTGTGAACTAAGAATGAAGCAAATGGAAGAACTCTATAGCTGTATTTCTTTTAACTCCAGCAAGATTTAACATGTAATCTGGATTAAGTACAATGGACACGAGCTATAGAGTAGCAAAACTTGTATATGTGAATAATGTCACTGTGGAACTTGGTACTAGTCTTTTATCTATTTTCTTTCTACACTACTTCAAACTGAAAATACATAGGTAAATCTCCAGAAGGGGAGAGAGAACACATAAAATTACTAACATTATATGGTAAAGAGGGATAGCACTGCTGATGACATGGAGATTAAGAAAATCAAAATCCCTTCTTGATTATTAAAAAAACACCTCGCTGCAAACTAAGGATAAAGGGAATATGATAAAGAGCCTTAACAAGAACTTTTCAGCTAACATCATATTGAGAATAAGGATATGGAATAAGGAAGGGGTACTCTCTACTCCTATTGCACACTACACATGATCCCAAACAGTATGCTTTTCAAAAGATATATAAAAAGGAATGGAAGAAAACTCTTATTTCATTATTGTCTATATGGAGGAGAAATACACAACAAACAAACAAAAAACCAAAAAACTGGCCCAGAGAGGCCTGGATAATAAGTAAAGAAAGAGCCCATTATATAAGGCATAACAGAAAGCTAATTCACAAATTTAACTTTTATACGCTAGTAATGAACAGTTAAGACTCTGAAATTAAAAACCACTATAGTAGAAAACAGTATAAATCTGTTGGGGCACAGTGATGTACACCTTGAATCCCAGAACTCTAGAAGCAAAAAGGCAACTCCTTGAGTTTCAGACCAGTTTGATCTATAGAGCAAGTTCCAAGACAGTCAGGACTACACAGAAAAAACTCCATCTTAAAAAAAAAAAAAAGACACAAAACAAAACAAAAACCTAAATATGAAGGGCTGCAGAGATGGCTCAGTAGTTAAGAATGATGTTGCTTTTCCAGAGAACCCAAGATCTCTTCCCAACACCCACACCTGAAAGCTCACAACTGCTTGAACTCCAGCTCTATGGAATATGAAGGCCTCTTCCGGCCTCCATGAACACCTAAGAACACGAGGCAAACACAAAGAGACAGCGAGAAAAAGACAGATACACACCAATGTACACACATATAAATCTTTTATAAAAACTGAAAGGGAGAGAGGAAAGATGAGTGTTAAAAATTCAAGGTAGAGGTTGCAGAGATGGCTCAGTCGCTAAGAGCACTTGCTACTCTTACAGAGTTTAATTCCCATCACTCTGTCAAGTAGCTCACAACTACCTCTAACTCTAGTTCTCAGATCTGATTTGTCTAGCCTTCCAGGTACTAGCATTTATGTACACACATACCCACACTCATACACATATGAATTAGAACAGCTTTTAAAATAACACTTAAAAAGACTAAATGTACTTCTGAGTCTAATTATAGTACTGAAAACAATTTCTCAAAGGGCCAGACTTAATTGTTCATAGTCAAGTAGTTCATTTCTTAGTGATCAAGAAAATCAATCTTTTCTTTTAGGTTATGTATTGGGAATAGGATGAAGAGGATAACTTGATTTCCTTTAATTTAAAAAACACTACCTAGGTGGTACTTACTTGATCTGCTCAGCTGACCCTCCAGAAGTTGCATTTGTGATGGCCCAAGCAGCTTCTTTTCTTGTTCGGAATTCAGCGGTTTGCAATATACTAATAAGAGCTGGGAACATATTAGCATCTATCACAGTCTGCAATTGAAAAAAAAAGTTAAAAGAAAAAGAAAGTTACACTATTTGTGAAATATCACTAAAGATCATTATAAGTTGCTTTGTTTCAGTTTGGTTTCTGAAACCAGGTCTTACTAACTAGCTTTGTTTAGCCTGGTGATGGGAATTCCAAAAAAAGCAATGATTTTTTAAAAATAAAACAAAGTCTTTAAGAGTACACACAGTCATAGATTAAAGGATTAAAGAAAAATAAGCCACATAACAATGAAATATACACGGACTCTAGATTATGTATATATTTATATTATTGTGTTTCCTTTGAATTTTTTGACTGAGTGAGCTAAGTACAGAGAGATATTTCATTGTATGGGCTGCTAAGCTAAACCAACATATATACTTAAAGATATCTTGACTTCAAAATTTGAGTCTAAGGATTTGTTGCTTTGGAAAACAGGTTCTGCATTTGTTTCCACAGAGGATGAGAACCTGTGGATTCCTTCCAGACTAATGTGGTGGTATGGAACAAGACCCCCTGAAAGGTCTCCATTAACCCCTAAAATTACTTTACCCAACAAAAAGCAGGAAGCAGTTTGGAGAGAACTACATCTAAATTCCCTAAATGATTGTTTATAAATGTTTGTTTACACTTAAAGGGGGATATAAGATAGAGATTCATATTTTGCATTGGTATGGATCTTGGTTTACTGATACAAATTTAAGGTCAATTTTGTTATATGTACATTTCTGCTCTTGATTAAGGTACTGTGTTTCTGCAGCTCATTTAAAAATGTAATGTATAATTAAGATATACAGGTTAACGAGTAATCATCAATAATAGTCAAACCTTTAGTCATCTTAGGTTTTCTAGATGTACAAATAAATTTCAGATGGATAGATCTTCTTCAAATCTTTCAAAGACTAACAGAATATGGCATTTAAAATATTTTTAGAACTTAGGACTTTTCATGACAAAGAGATACATCTGTTCCTGGCAGCATCAATCTACTTCAAGAGGAAGATGGGCATCTAAGAGACTATGGAGCTTGTTAGCATTTGGGGAAGAAACGGCTCTTGCCTGGACAGCCTGATGATATGCTGTATAAACTGGACACATAGGACCCACAGAAAAATGACTGCTGAACTTGCCTAAAGGTAAAGACAGTCCTTTGGGTGACTATCCAGACAATAAGATGTCTCTGTCAACTCTAGAGTTTTGGAAGTTGCTTATAAAGCACTTCCTGTTTACTTAGGTACATCCTTCTGAAGTCTTTGATGGAATTGAAGAATAGTTACAATTATAGTTTTTCTTACTTATGATAAAAGATAAAGTAAATATAAATATTGTAACTATAATCCTTGCTTGATAACTGTTTTATGTAATTTTACTGTGTTAAAGTTAAAACCTTCCTTTTTATTTAAACAGAAAATGGGAGGTGATGTGGGATTGCCTTCTGTATATGTGTTGTTCTTATTGGTTAATGTGATAGGGCAGAATTAGAGCTAGGCAGAAAAACTAAACTGAATACTGGGAGAAAGGAAGCGGAGTCATATTGGGAGCCAATTTCCTCCTAAAATTATTGCAGGAACCATCACCCTGGGGAGTCTGTAGAGAACCCCACACCCATAATTGTGTTAGGAATCGTTCTATTGACAGAGCCTACCCCACACCCAAATTGGCTGATGGAGAGCTATCTGTTAGTGGAACCCACCCCACATTCCAAACTACCTAGGGAACTAGGTGTGGCAACTTGCGACTTCCTGGCCTACAGTGACCTGACCGAAGGTAACCTCCTGGCTATGTGACCAATGTGAACCACGTGGCAAGAGCTCAGGCCCCTGTGCCCATCTCCCAACTCCTTACCCTATATAAAGCTGTACCCCATCTCTAATAAACGGAGGCTCTGACAAACTTAGCATGGCCTCCTTCTTGTCTCCTAGCCCATTTATCTTACAGATAGTGCCTCTCCGGGACCCTGGAATAACTGAACTGCCAGACGGGTTACCAACCCTAGACTGGGGACCCGTCAAGGCAATCAACAGAGTCAGACACTGGAGGAACCTTGCTGGTAGGCCACCATAGGCCACGACCTAGTGGTGATGCACAGATTAATAGAAATGGGTTAATTTAAGATGTAAGACCTACCTAGCTAGAAATATGCACAAGCTAACAGGCCAAGCAGTGATTTAATTAATAGTTTCTGTATGACTATTTCAGGTCTGGGTGCCAGGAACAAACAAGCTGTATCTGACTACAGTATGGAACTTGTTATGTAGACCAGGCTAGCCCTCAACTCAGAGTGCCATCTGTCTCTGTCTCTAAGTGCTGGGATTAAAAAGAATAACTTCTGAACTAACTTGACAAACGATGTTTGTTTTTCCTACTGCCATTTTTAAATTTTTACTTTATTTATTATTAATGTGTATGTGAGAATGAATAGGCATAGCACTGGTTTTCTCCTTTCATGGGCTCTGTACTATAGCTAATATTACTATTATGGAGGAGCTTGTGGTTTTAAGTCTCATCAGGGCAGAAGAGATGGTTTAGTGGATAAAAGTGCTTGCCACAGTACTGACAAACAGTTCTAATTTCTAGAAGCCACTGGAAACGTAAAATGTGTTCAAATAAATAAATAAATAAAT
>NC_022010.1:67363880-67394980 GCF_000317375.1 Microtus ochrogaster
AAAAAAAAAAGTAAAGAAAACCTATTTCTATCAAAACATTTTGAAAACAGAGACCTTTTTTTGGATCTCTGGTAAAATTATCAAACTTTAAAGGTAAAGAGAAAATGCATTGTCTAAGTATCAAAAAACAAACATCAGAAGAAAGAAAATTAAGACTGAAATAGTGACACAGGAAGTTGACAGTTTTAGAAGAAATTAGAAGACTATTTTAAAGACTGACCAAAACAACCTTATGCATCATTAAAAGAGACAGCTCAGCTGTTTACTGCTCTTTCAGAGGATCCAGGTTCACTTCCCAACACCCACAGATGGCTCACAACTTCCCTGTAACTTTAGTTCCAGGAGATCCAATGCCCTCTTCTGGTCTCTAAGCACAGCATGCACATGACACACATACAGTTAAACAGGCATATACACTTAAACAATAATAAAGTTTTTTGAAAATGTATCTCACACACAGGGATTAAAAAAAAATGCAGGCACTCTGGCATTACCTGGATCTGTGCCCTATTTCCGGCTGTAATATTAGATATTGTCCAACAGGCTTCCTTTTTGATAGATTCCTTGGGGCTACTCAGTAAGTGCAGTAAACTCTGAAGAGCTGAGCAATTCAAAATTACCTAAAAGAAAACAGGTTTTTCAGTTTTACTTATAGCATAGTTCCAAGTTTTGTTTGCTTAGGCAAGGTCTTATGAAGCACAGGTTGGCCTCAATGCACACTGGAAGAAGAACTTGAAATCCTGGATCTGTGTCCGTTCCCCAAGGGGCAATAAGTAAACATTAATTCAACAAACTGTCTTGAAAAACAGAGAAACCCTGTTTCAAAAAAACAAAACAATCCAAACAAAAAAATCCAAAACAAACTTATTTTACTACAATGTAGGAGGAAAAAAAAAAAACTGGAATTCTAAAAATTAACTTTATATATATATTGCTTTTAAATTGTATTTATGAGGAGTATGTATGTATGTGGCTTGACTATATCACAGTACACATGGAGGTAAGAGAAAACTTTGTAGGAGTAGGATGTCTCCTTTCATCATTTGTCCTAGGAATCAAACTCAGTGGCAAGTGCCTTTACCATTTGAGCCAACGTACCAGTCCATTGAAGTAATATTTAGTGCTAGTCTGAAATACATTAAAGACTATGAATCTGGTTTCACTATGTACATTCACAAACGCTGTGCCTTGTGATAGTACACAACCATACTTAAGAACTTGGGAGACAAACAAGGGATGATCTTGAATTTTGAGCACAGCTTGATCATTACAGTCATACTTTGCTCTCAAAGCAAAACAAAACCTATAATACTCATCTACAATAATGTTAGTATTAAAAACTAACATGGGCTGGAGAGATGGTGGCTCTTACAGAGGACCCAAATTTAAACCCCAGCACCCACATGGTGGTTCACATCCATCCTCTACTCCAGTTCGAGGAGATATGATGCCTTCTGCTCGTCACAGGCACCAAGCTTACATGCACACAAAACACTCACACATAAAATAAGATGAATAAATATTTAAAAACATCTACAAATAGAGGACAAGTACGGTGAAATACACCTTGAATCCCAGCACTTGGAAGGGAGAGGCAAGTGGATCTCTTCTGAATTCAAAGCCAGCTTTGGTTGTAGAAACTTTGAAAGATGGGAGGAAGCAGTTCATAGAGCTGTGTGTTTTGTCTGTTCTTTCCTCTATTTTCCAGTAGACTTAACATGGAAAAGCTCCTCTGTCACTTATTCTCAGAAGCATAATATTCTGCTTTGTAACAGGCCCCAAATGCAGAACCAATTGACTACAGGTGGAACTATCAGAAACTGTAAGCCCAAATAAACTTTTTGGTGGTTCTTCATCTTCTTTTTTTTTTTTAGATTAATTTATTTATTATGTTGTTTTGTCTATGTGTATGCTTGCATGTCACAAGAGGGCACCAGATCTCATCACATACAGTTGTGAACCACCAGGTGGTTGCTGGGAATTGAACTCAGGACCCCTGGAAGGACAGCCAGTGCTCTTTACCTCTAAACCATCTCTCCAGTCCCCGAGACAGGATTTTTCTATGTTGCCCTGGCTGTCCTCAAGCTCAGAGGACACCTGTCGCTGCCTCCCAAGTGCTGGGATTAAAACTGTACACCACCACTTCCAGTTCAAATAACCTTTTAACTTTTTTAGAGACGGTATTCTTCAGTGATGAGAAAAGTAATGTCCCTATAAATTATATAGTAATAATATAGTATGATTAGTGTGCTTGTAAAAGATTACTACCTAAATTAAAGAGCTTGAGGTTCTAAAGAAGCTTTCCAAAGAAAACAATACAAATATAAAAAGCACAAAGAGTAAGACATTAGTAAAAAGAGTTTAGATATAGGGGAGGTGGTGGCTAGGGCAGGGAGTAGATGAAGGAAAAAAAAGTATGTGTTAAAACTCAGAGCTAAGAATGGTCAGTCCAGTTAGTCAAAACTCAATGAACAAACAGGGCAAAAACAAAAAGCATGGGTGGAACAAGGAAGATGGCCAAAACTTTTTGTTGTGTGGGGGTAGGAATTGAACTCAGACCTCACATATGCTAGGCATGCAATTTATCACTGAGTTGTATTTCAGCCCTATAAAGTTGCCCCCCAACCAAGTAAATACATTAACATGGTTCAAAATCTAAGACTGGCATTTGCCACATTTGAGTCTTATAACTCATTTTAATGAAAGAATAAAAACCAACTACAAAGTACTCTGACTTCCACATAGAAATTATGGCACACACATCCATATACATACATAGACATACAGTATTTTAAAAATTCAGAATTTATAAAGACTGCATATGTAAGAAATTCCTTTCCCTTCTGTTCTGTTACTCTACTCCAACAGTCAAATTATTCTCAGAGATAATCCATGATATTAATTTTGTATGTGTGGTTCCAGAGGAATTTCAAACAAATACAATCAAATATATATTCTCTTTTCTCTCGCCTAAGACACCTACGTCAAGTAATGTAAGCGATGATTAGTGACGAAGTAACGGCACAGTGAACGGCGAGAGTAGAGTCAAGCTAGAACATGTACTAAGACTAGAAACTAAAACGGGAGCAGATAAAGAGGGAGAAACAAGTTCCCCTGTAGACAGAATAAACTAGAATTAAAACATTATAACTATAAAGCTGGCTGAGATACCTAACATCTAATTCTCAATTCTTAAAGTCCATGCACAAAAGGGTAATGAATGCAGGAATGGGGCTCAAGATCTATTCCCTAGACAATTCCCACAAACACATGAGAACAGGAAACAGAGCTTCCTAAGTCAAAAAACTAAGTATTCTATACATGGAAGCACAGAAAAAAAATTGTATGACATCATCATCAATGCATCAGAAATGTGGAGGGAAAATAAAACAGCTAAAATGATTGACTGTGGATGGTGTGCTTGTTATCAAAGTAGAATGGATATTGAGAACTATGATGGGCCTCTTCCTTACAAAAAAGCCTCAGCACACACCACAGAAGGGAGCTACCAGAAACGCACTGCTGGAAAGCTTATCTGGTGCTCCTAAGATCCAATACAAAAAAAAGCAGGGAGAAAACTGACTTAGGGAAAAATTATTTCATAAGGGAACCTACAATCGCTACAAGTCATAGGACGAAAGAGAAATACAAAACTGAGGACAGCAAAACAGTGTCAGTCATTCTAAACAATAAAGAATTCAATATAACAAAACTGTGCTCACAAAGCTCAAGGGACTCACTTTAGGAAAACGTTAGCACACGTCCATACCTGTGTCTGAATATCATCCCCTGTGACAATGTTTCCCACAGCCCGCAAAGCAGGAGACACCACTTTATAATCATTATGCCTGCAACCATTAAAAAAAGAGAAAGAGAGATGTTAGAGTCAACAGTTGTATCCAGAATCATTTTTTAGGGGATGAAATCCAAAATAAGGAAGATGTGATTCAATTTTAGAACAGAAAGGTACTTTATGACTATGGCTATTTAGGAAACTTAGCACGGTGGCAGAATTGACCATTACATAGAAAAGCAATCTTTTCCCCTTATTTTAAAATAAATTTCATCCTAGTAATCTTTCCCAGGTACTCAAGCACTGAATTCCATTTTTCTCTTATTCTATAGCCCCTCTCCTCTTTTCTTGGTCTCCTGGAGCTGCTGAGATGACTGGGAAGCACAGGTGACATTTATGCACTGCTTACATTCTGAAAATGCTATGTCAAAAGTTCAGCTATCTTAAAAACCAAAGTGAGATTTACACTTCAAATGTTTTTCTGTTTCACTAACCTACAAGGCAATCTTTATGGTAAAAAAGCTGTCCACAAAGCCTCCTACGTATCTGGGAGGACAGATAGTAAGTATAGATTTCAGGGTAAATAAAGCAATAGCCCTGTAACTCTCCTCTAAGACCCTATTTTCTTCCTCCACATTTAAGATCTAATGATTAAAATGAAACATGTAGTAATCTTAAGGACAAAGGTGATTGTTTTCAAGATCTTGAATTCTTTGAACCCCAGTAGCACCATGTTGCCTTTAACTTGTACCAATACTACACTAGTGGTCTGCAACCAGTCTGTAACCAGCTATAATCCCAGTAATTATACACTTATCAATTTCATATCATGTTTGAGACACTGTCTCTACAAATGGTTTGTACACCAATCAAGTTCACGTTGCTTATAACTGTACTATTTGTTATGATATTGTGTCTATATTTTCTTCTAAGTATTAACTAAGGATTTGATTAATACAGTCTAAAATTACTTATGCCATAAGTAAATAAATCTTCCATGCATTACAAAAACAGGATTCAAAGTCTGATGCCAGTCTGGTGTTTTCCTTTAATGAGAAAATAAAAAAATGGCATTTTACCATAGAAATATGCCTTTGGTTTCTAGTATCTGACCTTAGGCCTTCCAGTATGGGATGAACAACAGAGACAGAATTACATAGGCAGAGCTTTCCAAATAATTCTGCTAAAGGGCTAATAATGGCAGAGGTATAATAGATTCTTCACTAAATCTCAAAAAAAGCAAACCAAAACATGGCATCATAATAAACAAGAGACAAGCGGCCAGTGCACAATAAATCAATAAAACGTACAACCAAAGCACTAGAAATATGGAAAATAGCAGAGTATATAAGTTAGTACCAGCTGCTAGCTTGACACAATCTAGAGCCATCTACCTAAGACTAAACTGAGGGACGGTCCAAATCAGACTGGATTGTGGTCATGTCTGTGAGGGACTGTCATAGCTGACGACTGACAGGAGAGGGCAGGGCCCAGCGACCCCATGATAAGCCGGTAGAGCATGAGCTGGGAGCAAAGCAGAGAACAAGGCAGGAAGCTCGTTCATAGTTCTGGTTCATAGTTCATCTATAGTTTCTACTTCAGCTCCTCCCTGGATTCCCTCAATGACAGACCGTGACCTGGAAGTGACAGTCAAGTAAATCTCTTCCTCCTCTAAGCTGTTTTCAGTGTGGTTTATCACAGACACACTTTCTTGAAGATCATCTTACATCAGAAGCTCCACAAGTCTCCTACATACTCCTGCATCGATGACTGCTTGAATTTTATCATTGGGTCCGTCTGACAGGTATGAGAGGGCCCAGCAGGCATCGGCCAGCACGTCAGTGTCACTGACAAACAGCAGCCACGGAAGGACATTCAGACAGGGAGAAACCTAGAAAAGAAAAGATGAGTAGAAACTCAACAGAAACAAACTGAAGTAAGATTAAGACTCTCAAGAAGTCTATCAGGCAGACACTTGGTGAGTCACCGCGTGGTTTACACGTCAAGCGTTTGAAGGACATTTCAATCTCTGGCAATGTGGCCAGTACTTATTCAGTTTTCTGAGTTGAGGTAGTCAGAACCCAATGAAAATGATTTCAGGAAAAAAAAATGCTGTGTATTAATCCTTAAATTAGAATTCTTTGTTACAGTACACACTTACAAAAAGAAAGTAGAGGAACTTTCAAAGATACTACAGCAGAGAAATTCTGTTACAGAACTTTGTTATCAACAAAAACTGTTATGGTTCTAAGAGTGATATAGAGCTTCATACTGGGAGTTAGAAATTACCCTAAATTAAAACAAAGACTACCAAAAGCATTGTTTCTACATACAAATACAATTTCTTTTTTTAAAAAAGACTTTATTTATTTATTATGTATACAATGTTCTGCCTGCATGTATGTCTGCAGGCCAGAAGGCACCACATCTCACTACAGATGGTTGTAAACTACCATGTGGTTGCTGGGAATTGAACTCAGGACCTCTGGAAGAGCAGTCAGTGTTCTTAAACACTAAGCCATCTCTCCAGCCCCCAAATACATTTTCTAACACTCTAAAAAATTTAAGCAAAAATCGTCTTTCTATAAACATTAATGGTGGTTACTATATTACTTTTTTTTAATTATATGGTTTTTATTTGAAAAGTAGTTTTTTTCATGTAAAAACAATTGAGAGAAGAAAATTCCAGTATTATTAAGATTGTCAACATTGCCTACTGCATATACTTGTTGCATGTAAATGACTATTTATACACATCAGAAAAGAGGTTAACTTATCAGTGATCTACAAGTAATATTTTCTCTTATGTATTTCACTTAACACATTTTTTTTTAATGATTACTCAGGAAAAAAAATAAAGTCCAGAAAGGAGAAAAATAACAAGTATGGGAGAATCTCCTGATGACATTATAACCCTTTGACAATATTTATGTTCCTTGTCATGTTCCTGATTTTCCACTGTGCCTTTAACTCTGAGTTTATTTAATTTAATTAATTTATTTATTTAATTTTATTTATTTATTAAGGATTTCTGCCTCCTCCCCGCCACCGCCTCCCATTTCCCTCCCCCTCCCCCGATCAAGTCCCCCTCCCTCATCAGCTCAAAGAGCAATCAGGGTTCCCTGACCTGTGGGAAGTCCAAGGACCACCCACCTCCATCCAGGTCTAGTAAGGTGAGATTCCAAACTGCCTAGGCTCCCCCAACTATATTACTTTAAGAGCATTTTTTCCTAATGATTTCCAACAAGGATAGTGTTTACCTTAGCAAATTCTGGAGGTGGACTCTTCCCTCTACAGAGATTAGATAAAGCCCATACTGCATTCCGAGTCATGGTCAAGCGGTTTTGCTTTGAAAATAACCTACAAGTATAATGAACCCATAGTAAATTATAAAAGATCCTAATATTCTATAAAGAAAATACTACTACTGATAAGAGATGTCTTTATTTTCCAAATATTCATTCTTTTCTTAAATTATTCATTCTTTGAAGATAAACATTAATTCTAATGCAGTATTTCAGAATTTCAATAAGAGACATCAACCTAACAAAGTAACAAGAAAATACTTGGCATCAAAAGAACACAAGGAAAACACAACATGGCTTCCCAAGGTATAATACTCTTCATATATTCATTACTCAGAAAGAGAAGAAACTTACTGCAGAAGAGGGGGGAGGATATTGCAGTCTAAGACATAGTCTCTGCACATGGTACTATCTCCAGCAATGTTGCCAAGGGCCCAGACTGCCTGTGAAAGAGTTATTCATCAATAAAGTTGAATATTTTCATTCCCTCATAATTCTTTCAAAAGAGATACCAACGTATCACAGTAACACTTTATAAAAATAAACATTTTATATTTAAGAACTATTATTTTCTTAAAATCATTCATCAGGGAGTCAAGCCAGTTATAGGATCAGTGTTGGAAAATGCAATTATTACACAAAAGAAAATGTTATTTCATTAAAGTAAAAGTTTTACTAGTAAAAGAGAACTCTTTTCCCAGTGCTGGGAACTGAATTCAGTACCTCACAAAAGGTGAATAATTGCTCCATAAAGCAACATACCTAGTCTGGAGTCAATTATTTTTAATGGATCCTACCCTTACTTATAAATAATATTTTATACAGTCCTTTGTACAAAACAGGGATTCAAATAGGTGGACTCAATAGGTGGACTAAAAATGTACTTAAGGTTGTTTACAATAGGAAACTAAGCAGACAGCTGAAATAATAATATAGACACATTTATTAAACTTGTGAAGGTGGTAACTGTAATTTCACAACAATGGCTTCATAGGTGTAGGCATCTAAATATAGTGGTCTATTGTATTTTAATTCTACCTCAAAACTTCAAAAGAAAATCATATTCACTTAGTAGTGGCTTATCCTTACAAACTTATTAAGGCTGGTAATTAACAAAAGTTTGTTTTCTGTCTTTTCTGAACAAATGACAAAGACTTTTTGGTGGTGGTGGTGGGAGGGGGGGGGTTAGAGACAGGATTTCCAGAACCTGTCCTGGAGCTAGCTCTTGTAGACCAGGCTGGCCTTGAACTCACAGAGATCCACCTGCCTTTGCCTCCCAAGTGCTGTGATTAAAGGCATACATTACCACTGTCTGGCTTAAAATGACAAAGACTTTTAATAGTAGCAATAGAAACTGACATTAAGAAAGGCCATTTTATAAGTAATATGTCCATGATTAAAGAAAAAAAAAAACGATAAAAGCTGCAAGAATCCCATGGTTGGAAGGGTAATTCTCACTAGAGGACTGTTCCTATTTAAACAAGCTATGGACCATTTTGATAAAACTCAAGCTGGGTATGACTATGTGAAATGTGGGCTCCTATCTGTTTCTGCGAAGATTTTACCTGTTCCTGGACATCTTCAAACTCTGAGCTAAGCAACTCGATGAAGATAGGCACTGCTCCTGCCTGAATCACAATCCGGGTCTGAAGAGAATTTCCTGAAGCAATATTTGTCAGGACCCAAGCTGATTCAAACTATGAAGACAAAAGTTAAGTTTCATTATTTTATTAAAATTTAAAAGATTCTTTACTTAAAGCAATACAATGTTTAGTACGATAAAAGCAGTCTGGGATCAATCTAGGATCATTATTGGCATGTTGCAAATACCATACTAATTTAAAATAATTTCCAGAATCCCTCAGTCACATAAACATGGAATATACACACAGAGTCTGGATTATGTATATTATTGTATTTTCTTTGAATTTTTTGACTGTGAATGAGCTACATCCAGAGAGACATTTCATTGTACAGGCTGCGAGGCTAAACCAACATAGACATTTTAAAAGTATCTTCATTTCAAAATTTGGGTCTAAGAATTTTGCTTTGGAAAAGAGTTTCTTTTGTTTCCACAGAAGATGAGAACCTGTGAATTCCTTCTAGACTAATGTGATTTGATGGACCAAGTCCCCCAGAAAGGTCACTGTGAACACCCCCCAAAAATTACTTTGCCAAACAAAAAGCAGGAAGCAGCTTGGAGAGAACTACACCTAAATTCCCTAAATAATTGTTTATAAATGTTTGTTTACACTTAAAGGAGGATATGAGATAGATATGAATATTTTGCATTGGTATGGATCTTGGTCTATTGATGCAATTTTTAGGTCAATTTTGTTATATGTATATTTCTGCTTTTGACTAATGTATTGTGTCCGTGCAGCTCATTTAAAAATGTAATGTATAATTAAGAAATATAGGCTAATAGATAATCATCTATAATAGTCAAGCTTGTAGTCATGTTACTTAGGTATTCTAGATGTATGGAGATATATTTCAGATGGATAAGTATTCTTCAAACCTTTCAAAAACTTATAAAATATGGCATTTAAATGCTTTAAGAAATTAAAATTTTTCATGACATTGAGACACATCTGCTCCTGGCAGCACCAATCTACTTCAAGAGGAAGATGGGCATCTAAGAGGCTCCTTACAGAGTTTGTTAGCATTTGGGCAAGAAACAGCTCTTGCCTGGACTACTTGATGATATGCTGTATGAACTGGACATACAGGACCCACAGAAAAATGACTGCTGAATTTGCCTAAAGGTAAGAAAGTCCTTTAGAGTTCCTGCTTCATGAAAGAGACTGCCAGACATTCTGCAGGACAAAGAAGAAAGTGACCGACAGACTGCTAATATAGGCGGAACTGTCTTTGCAATTTCCTGCTTCATGAAAAAGTCTGCCAGATACTATGGGCCTGTAGGCTTAAGATGGATGCCCCCAATGTCATAGAAGAACTTTGGGTGACTGTCCAGACAGTGACATGTCTCGATCAATTCTAGAGTTTTGAAAGTTGCTTACAATTTATTTCCTGTTTACTTAGGTAATACATCCCTCTGGAGTCTTTGATGGAATTTAAGAATAGTTATAATTGCCGGGCGATGGTGGTGCACGCCTTTAATCCCAGCACTTGGGAGGCAGAGGCAGGCGGATCTCTGTGAGTTCGAGACCAGCCTGGGCTACAGAGCTAGTTCCAGGACAGGCTCCAAAGCCACAGCAGAAACCCTGTCTCGAAAAAAAACAAAAAAAAAAAAAAAATAGTTATAATTATAGTTTTCTTTAGTTATGATAAAAAAATAAAGCAGATATAAAATTTTAACTGTTATTATTGCTTGATACTAGCTTTATTATATGTAATTTTACTATGTTAAAGTTAAAACCTTCCTTTTTATTTGTACATAAATGAGGGTAGGAAGTCCTTCCTGTATATGTGTTGCTTTTATTGCTTAATAAATAAAGAAGCTGCTTTCAGCTAATGGCTTAACAGAGTACAGCCAGGCTGGAAAAGATATATAGAGAGAGAGTAGGAGGAGTCAATGAGAAGCCATGTAGCTGCCAGAGGATAAATACGTGAGCTGCCAGTTGGAATCTTACTGATAGGCCATGACCCTCATGGGAAAATATAAAATAATAGAAATGGGTTAATTTAAGATGTAAGAGCTAGTAAGAAATATGTATAAGCTAATAAGCCAACCAGTATTATAATAGTTTCATAGTGATTATTCTGAGCAGCCAGGAAAAGAAACAGCCTCCAACAATAAAAGAATATTTAAAGTGCCTAAAATTTCAGAACAAAGTATAGTTATCACGAAACCATAGGAAAAAAAGTGTTTCATAAGTTGATATGGAATGATATCAAATTTTTTGTTTTTGTTGTTGTTGTTGTAGTTTTTCAAAATAGAGTTTCTCTGTGTAGCCCTGGGTGTGTTCACTATAGACCTGGCTGGCCTTGAACTCAGAGATCTGCCTGCTTCTGCTTCCCAAGTGCTGGGATTAAAAATGTGCATCATCAGCACTCAGTGATTTTATTGAAAATTTTATCGAAAGAACAAAATGACAAAAAAATGTACTTCCATACAGTAACACACCATTTCATTAATTAAAGAGCTAAAAAGGAGTAATTATAAGTACATTAATACAGGCACTGTACAGATCATCTCTAGACAGAGTCACAAGACACCATCAAGACGTACTGCTTATAAGAACAGGCCTAGATGACTTCATAACGATAAGAAAAAGAATTCTACTGAACATTCTATGCTCCTTTGAGCTTTGTATTGTGGTACTGTATTTATGAAGCAATAAATAAATAATTTCTAGGGAATAGGCAAAATGAAATAGAAAGAAAACAGTGTAAAATGTATTTTACACAATTACAATTGAAAAGAGCAAAACATATTGTAAGTAAATTAAATAGGTAAAAAGATAACAAGTATATAATCATAAGCAATGTCTGCTTCAGAGTATACGAGCATCTAATAGATAAGAAGCAGCCTTCAAATCCAAGTCTTTCTTTTTCTTTTTCTTTCTTTAAAATATATTGGCCCCCTTGGAGACAAGAATCTCACTCATGTCCTTACTGGCCTGGAGCTCTCTGTATAAACCAGGCTGGCCTTGAAATCAGAGATCTGCCTACCTCTGCTTCCTGAGAGGGAGATTAAAGATAATTGCTACCATTTCCAGGCAAAGAAAAGGTTCTTAATAGATAAGAAAAAGAAAAAAAAAAAAAAAAAAAGAGGAAGTGGAGGAAGAAGAGGTGGTGGCAAAGGTAAACTGAGCAAAAATCAATCTAGTATTACAGCATTGGTAAGAAAAAATATGAAGAAAATTATGACCAACAAAACGACAGCATATTACCAATTTTAGAGATGCCTAACTTTCTCGCTAGCATAACATTAAAAAATCTAATGAAAGTTTATATACCTATATTCAGCCAAGACCCCCAAATTAAATTTTTTAATTCCTTCCACCATTTCTATCCTTTAATAAATAACTTATGCAATTGAAAAAAATGTCACATTTCTGTTTAGTAATATAACATTGAATGTGAGATCAATTACATCTCATCAAAAATATACTTGTAGCTAATTATTTTCTAAGATTTTATATCAATTAAAAAGGCATCAATCATTGGAAAAATTAAGTCAAGATAGCAGAACAAATCTAGGTGACTGACAGTACATTCCTAGCAGAAGAAACAAGGTCAAGTGAGAGAAATTTGTACGTCCTTTGCTGCCCCTTGAGGGTTCTTTGGTTTACTTATTTTTAAGATTAATGTAACCAGTGACCCAATCTATGATTGTGTCTACAGTTGGAAAAATGACAGCAGAACAAAAAGGTTGCCAAAGACACCTCTGAAAGCAGAAACTTTAGCTAATGCTATAAAAACTACATACATGTAACTATATCAATAAAGTCTGTGGGGGAGTGGTTAAAAATCTAACACAAAAATATGGGGGGGGGAAGCACTTTATACATTTATCTCTAGTTAAGTTACTAATGAAAGAAATGTTCAAACTAATTTCAATCTCTCTGAAACATACACACTTCAACTCCTTTTAGTTCTACCACCTAGAGCAAGAAATCTCAAATAGTACAGCACATTATTTAACTACAGAGGTGTTGCCTAAGCTGTAGTTTCTCTAAGTCACTGTTAAAATGAACTGGGTAAAATATAAGGCAAATGATGTAGGGAGGCAGCAGACTGTCTGACTAGAAGGTGGGCTGAAAGTTTATAAACTAATTAATTGCCCAATTACTATAGATATCAAGTCAGAAGAAGTTGAAAACTGAGGAAAAGCGATCTGGAAAGAGCAAGTCCTATCTGGATACTACATTTTCATGAGGAAAGGGGTCACAGCAAGACCCTGATAACAGAACATATTAAAGAGTTATCAGTGGGAAAAATCAATTAGCATAGTAATACTGCCAGGGTTCACACTGCTGACTGAGTTTAACAAAGGTCTCTGAGAAAATCAAGAACCAGAAGCCTACTCAGATGAACCAGACAGAAAAACAGTTGTGATGATGATCAGGAAAGTGAACAAGAGAGCAACAGCTAAGCATGGACGAGAAACATTGGATGTGCTTCTGCAAAAGCTAATGTGCCGGCGCTATGCTTATATTCAGTACATAATCATAATGATGACTGACTGTCTTTAAATGCAGACAAGATTCCAGAATGGGAATTAAAAAATAGTTTTGGTATTTACTACTTCAGTGTTTTCACCTTATGATGAGTCATAGCCGTGGTGGGGGGGGGTCAGAAAGAAAACTCACTTCAGGAATGTAAGTCCTTATTCAGATGTGTTTAATGTGCAGGTACACTTTTTAAAACTTGGATGTAAGCAGCCTAGATACCCTTTCCTTATAGTCTGTCCTGTATTTCACTAAGGTTTATAGCTTTGTTTTTAATATTTTGGTCTTAGGTGCTACATCAGAATGTAACCAGAGAGAGACTGTAAAGCTCAAACTAATGGTGAATACAAATACATAAAGATATGATAGAAACATCCAAAAGAAACAATAATGACTTAAGTAATCGTATAACCCAATAGGAGAATAACCTGGAAAGTGAAAAGCATACCTGAGAAATGTTATCACCAAAAGTAACAAATCATGGACAAAATAATCACAGCCTTAGCTTTCTCTGTGTTGTCTTATACTAGCATAATCTTAGCAATCCAAAAACTGCATCACAGGAAAGAACCTACTGTGTAGCTATAACTGCTAATACATAATTACTCCACTGAAGTTTTGCACAGGAATTTGCTAAATACGGACTGATTGCTACAACTGCCATCTGTATTCTTCAGATTTGAGGTTTTTCTCTCTGTCCTCTTTCTGAGTCTCTACCTTCTGGTGCTCAGCTCCTTTAATAAGGAAAATGAGAATCCAAAGCTGAAGTACTTCTGACCTCCTATCAAGTTTCCCACTCCAGGTTGATGTACGCCTGGCTCCCTTTCTCCATTTGGATCAGGACTCTGTTGCTGGCCACTTTGCCGGTTCCACTCTGGTTCCTAGCAAATGCCAGGCTCACCTGGAGAGCAAGTGAAAAGAAAGGCTCACATCAGAAAAATAACCCAGATTATCAAACTCTGCAGAGAAGAGCACCTGAGATATCTGAGCAATCCTCCAGGAAACAGAGAGACATCAGTGAAGACAGGGAGGGAAGAGGATGAAGGTTTACTGCAGTTTATCACACTAAGCTTCCAGAGGGGACAAGAAAGCCAAGAAAGGACAAAAAAAGCTAAGCCAACTTCATTCAAATTTACAACTTCTGGAGGAGTGCCATCTAATAATTAGAAGTAAGAAGTAATTTATCGTTTCTAGATAAAACTTTAAAAGTTTGGCAGCGCAGTATATTAGCACTGCAGAAGATAGTATAAAGATGCTGGACCTGACCTCAAACAAGTGAGTCCACAGACTACTCAAGGTAGAGCAGTCTCCTGCCAAAGGCTAGAGGGTGTCACTAAGCCTGACAGCACTCTAAAGCTAAGGTACTGCCTAATCCCCAAATGCTAGATCCAACCTCTAGTTTGAATGGCAAGATAGTATCTGGGTAGTGATGTCCCAAAGAAGACATGTAGGGCTCTCTTATTTGAGACAATCCACTGATCTGAGAAGACAAAGGGTAGTATCGTTCACTAAAACTCAGTTCTTTAGCTACAGGATGAAAAAAACTTGGCCCTGGGATTTATTATTGAACTAAGCCACCCAATTTCATTTGTGCCATAGACTATCAGTCTCTTTGTGAAAAGAGAAATGACAAAACCTTATTCTAAAGATGTGCTACTCGCTGTCTTACATTTAGTGCTGCCCCCAAGTCACAAGGCAAGGAATTCCCTCCAAGCTTCCCAAAACATCTAATTATCTGAAGACATGGCAGAGCACGTATGTCCCTGGCTCCTCCCTGAGCATAATTGCTCTTAACTGCTTTGGAGGTGATCGATGTCACCCAACACTCAGACTGGAAAGAGAATGCCATGCTGTACTTTACATGCAGAAGGAAAGCTGGAGACAATAACCCTCAAACACTAGACTGGTTACTTCCCAATCTTAGATAACTGAGGTAACAATTCATGAAGCACTAACTTCAGAGAAAGCATTTTTCAGTCTTTCATCCCAATTACTAGTCTGGAAAAGGGTGGAATCTAGAAATTTAGATAAAAGCAAATCAGAGACTTTGAAGGCTTCACCTAAGTTCTAACAGATAATGAATCACAAAATAATAGAGAATTTTATGTGTCAGTCAGAAAAGGGCATGTATAAGAACATGGCATACTGCTTATAGACAAGAGTACAGTATAGTATAGAGACAAGATTCATTTCTCAAGATTTTTTCATTTTAATTCTGGAAGCTTCTGCTTTATTTCTTTAGTGCATAAGAGAATAGACCTCTATAAGCACCGAATTAAAAACTGCCTACCTGAGAGAATAACTGCTACCACTCAAGTACACTCCTTCCTAGAGATCAGAGAGCAACATTTTTATAATTTGTAATGAACGAGATAGTCATCTTCCCTATCTCCCTTTTCTTACAAACCATTTGGAATGATAAACTGCAGTAAGTCTCCTCTTTTGATCCCCATGGTCTCTTGGCAGGTCGCTTAGGGGCTCAGGCTCTGTTCTCTGCAGTGTTGGTCATCTGGATTTCCTTTTTTTTCTGAGAAAACTCTCTTTCCTTGCTCTCAGGGTAAATATAACTTTTCAACTGTTTGGTGATTCTGGACTTAAATGGAGGCCAGAATTACAACAATCCAGGAGGCATCAAGCGAAACAGAATCTTAATTCAAATCAACACAGGGATTGGCAAAGGTCACACTGGAGAAGAAAACCGATGGGACAGAGAAGTACTCTACCTTTGCTGGGTTTCCTCCTTCTCCTCTGGAAGACATTCATCACCACAATAAAGATGAAAGATAAAGAGAAAGATGGAGCAGGAGGAAAGAAAGTACCAAGACAAAGCATTAAGACTAACAAATCATCTGCAATAAGGAGCCTGGGACAGGAATTTGCCATTTATGAAATGCCTCAATCAAGAGTGACAATGGAGGCAGAAGTTGCCTTATGATTGGCAAGTATTTCTCCCATCTTGTGATCTACTTACCTCTGAAAGACCTGAGCCCTTCATATTACATAAAAGACCTTGGTGAGAATTTATGGATTATAGGTATTTGTCAATAATTCAGATATTAAAGGAATCTGCTAATGAACAATCAAATTAGTAGCAAAAGTTTAACTTTACCCAGGGAAAAAAGTAGTACTTTTAGAATTCCAGATATTCAAAGGCTGTGAGTTTGACAGCTGGCTCCTCTTACTGTAAAAATTATTCAATCCTAGGAGGCTGGAGGGATAGCTCTGTAGTTAAAGCACTGAGGACCAGGGTTCAAAATTCCCGGCACCCACATGGCAGCTCACAACCGTCTGTAACTCCCGTTCCAGGGGACCCGACAGTCATGGCAAAACGCCAATGCACATAAAATAAAAATAAACAAATTAGAAATTAACACTAGAAAAAAATAAAAAAAAATCAATCATTAGGTGGTAAACTCTTTGTACAGTCCATTAGAAGAAAATCAAACTTATGGCAAAGTTTTCTTGTGGTTTAGTAAGACCGGGTTTGATTTCTGAGTTTCTAGGCCAGTCCATGTTATATATTATATACACCATCTTGAGAACAAGTAGTCTAATACCCCCCCCACCCACCCACATACAAACACACACAAGAAACTTCACATAACTTGCATAGGCTCCTGGTTATGACAAGTCCTACTGCGAAAAATTCAAATGAGACACAAATTCTAGCAAGTATTGGTCAGGACACCTACATGTTAACAAACCTATATAAGCAGTTTACAAGGTAGTTATCACCAATACTATTATAAACAAACAAGCCTTCATACAGATTAGAAACTCATATTAAGTTTTCAATAACAAAGTTCTAAGGCAAGAAATAAAATATCCGCACCTGCAGTGTACAATTTTCTTTTCGTTTGAGGAACTCCACAAACCTGGCCACTACTCCTGGTGTGTTGATGACTTCATCAATAGGAGGATTAGGTTCTGTTTCCCCATAAAATAAAATAAAAGATTTCAATAAAATCACTTTATAGATCAAAGTTAGTAACAATACCCCTCTGATCATTTATTGGCCAACTTTCCTATTAGAAATCTATCCCCTCCAAAAAGGTTAATATTGAATTTGGTCACTTTAAAAGCAGTGTAGCTTGAAAGGTATCACAAAAATATAAGCTTACATATTAAAATGAAGGAAGGGCAAAATTCTTTGTTTTTGCAGTACACGGGAAATCTTTCATGTATGCACCCTCAGTGCTGAACCTTGTATGCCAAGCCAATAATTCTTATCATTGAGCTACATTATCAGGTACCAATATTTCCTAAAATTAATGCATTTGCTACAGTGGGTCTCAGCCTTCCTAATGCTGCAACCCTTTAATGAAGTTCCTCATGCTGTGGTAAGCCCCACTATAAAACTATTTCACTGCTATTTTATAACTGCAGTTAGCTATTGTTGTGAATCATAATGTAAATAAGATATGCAAGATATCTGATATGTGCCCTTGAAAAGATCATTCAATCCCCCCCAAAGGGTCATGATCTACTATTAAAAAAAAAAAAAAAAAAACTCAAGAAAGCAGGGAAATCCAAAGCCAACTGTTACTAGCATTCTGGTATACACTCCTCTGGCCCTTTTTCCGAACAAAAGGCTTCAACCTGTGTTTTTATTAGACCTGCCTAAAGAACCTGAATGACAGGATTCTCAATGTGCTTATAGGATTTCACAGCAGCACTAACAAGAAAGTGCCAGCAAGAATTCATTAACACTTACTTGCCAAATTAATCTCACTTTGATTTATGAGGATGAGTATAAATTGGCATTTAATAAACAATTACTGGGTGAGCAGATAGAAAATATCAGATAATCAGGCCAATAATTTCAGAAGAGACTTTTCCTTTTGTGTATGCAATGCCAGAACAATACATTAGAACAGTACTGCCTAGGGAGACCCATGGCAAAAGTCAATAGCCGCACTGTAAAAGGTAAACCAAGCATGGTGGTCCGCACCAATAATCCCAGCACTCCAGATCAGAGGCAGATCCGGAGTTCAGGTTATCCTTATGGCAAATTACAGGGAAACCTATGTGCTACATTAAGGCCCTATGCTTTTGTTTTGACTAATTAGTTTATTGTTGATTTAAAAGGAAGGCATTCTAGTAACATGTCCTTTGCCTTGTTCAACAGTTTTATCAATCACTCAAATGTAACAAACCTTGTAATAATAAAGATGAACTAGTTAATATTCTGAATTACAGAAACATCATAGAAAATAAAGAGTAACGCACCAAAAATGACAATAAATCAGGAGAATAAAACAAAAGCAATCTTGGTTGTTCTGTTTGCCAGCATAGGGGATGAACCCCAGGTTCTGTGTATCACAGGCAAGTCCACTGTAAGTCATGTTTCTAAGCCACAACAGTTGATTTGTTTTTGTTTATATTTTAAGATGTGATCTCATTATGTTGGCCAGGCTAGTCTTAAATTCTGAGATCCTACCTCCATCTCCTGGTGGCAGACTAAGTACCCAGCTTAACAACTATATTTTTTTAATTTACTTATTTATTTGTTCGTCTCTCTGTGTGTGGACCTGTGGGCCACGACACGTGTGGAGGTTGAAGAATAACCTACGAGAGTTGGTTCATACCACATGCATTCCAGAGATCAAACTCAGGTCATCAGCCTTGGAGCCTAGTGCCTTTATCATCTGAGTCATCTTGATGGTCTAGTCACTGTATTTATTAAAAGGCTTTTTTTTTTTTAAATCCACATGAATTCACTGTCCTCATTAGGTTCTCTCAACTTGACATAATTATCTGGTAAGAGAATCTCACTTGAAACATTGGCCACATCATATTGGTCTGTGAGAGATTATCTTGGCTGTTGATGTAGGAGGGCCCAGCCCACACTATATGTAGCACCATTATCTAGGAAGGTGGCCCTGAACAGTGTGAGAAATCAAGAGGACATACTAAGCCTGCCTACTAGCCAGCAAGCAGGATTCCCTATAGCACATGCCATACATTTTTCTGCCATCAAGTGTGTTCTTTGGCATGTAGCCCTCTACGATGGGCGGTGAGCAACTTACTCCCCGTGCGTCTCCCACCTTTGGACACTTGGTCCCCGTTGCTATCATTCCTGCTCTCTGCTTCCTCTCAGTGTCTGAGGTAGGAGCTCTCAGTTACCGCTCCTCCACCATCTGGGATCTAGCATCTGGAACTGCAAACCCAAGTAAACTCTTCTATAAGGTAAGTTTTATCACAGCAATAAATCAAAAAAGGGAACTAAGTCAAGTAAGTCCCTTCCCTAAGTTGCTTTTGGCCAACAAGTTTTGTCAAAACAACCAAAACCTAAAACATTCAAAACTATAGTTCACGAAGTAAAGAGTTTTCTTTGCTGAAAATTCAAATGTAGAACTATGCGGTGACCAACACTATTCTCTTAAAGTGACACTGAAATGAGCAGTCTTCTCAAGACAAGTGAGTCTCTCGTCAACTACCGCAATAAACACATCCGCAGTGCTAATGCTCTAGTTATCATATTTTTAAGAAGGAAGCTGGTAAACTAGAATACATGTAGGAAATTACAGGTTATAAAATGCCTTTTTGTGGGAAAAGCATGCTATAAAGGAACATGCCACAGAATTTTACCAAATTGTCATACCTTCTGTGTATGTTAAGGTGGTAGACATTTTAATGCAGCTATCAGCTCACGACATAAATATTTTTAAAAACTAATGACTTTAAACAACCATACTTACTACTGTATGGTTCATTATTTACTACCAATATTTTAATATGGCTCAGAATTTTTTATACGCCAATTTATTCTAATTACACAAAGAAGAAATATCCTATTCCACAATAAATCTATACTTAACTTTCAGTGGTAAACTACTAATATTAAAACCAGTAATTACTGTTCAAGTAATTTTTAATAAAGAGCGGAGCTTCTCGATTTCTGTCAGCAAAAGCTATTATTTACTTACTATAAGGTCTTTTTTTAAAAATATTTATTTATTTATTATGTATACAATCGTCTGTCTGTGTGTATGTCTGCAGGCCAGAAGAGGGAACCAGACCTCATTACAGATGGTTGTGAGCCACCATGTGGTTGCCAGGAATTGAACTCAGGACCTTTGGAAGAGCAGGCAATGCTCTTAACCACTGAGCCATCTCTCCAGCCCACTATAAGGTCTTTTTATGACAGCCCCCAAATGGTTCCCTTCTGGGAAATAAGTAAGGAAACAAAATGCAGGGCTCAAAATCGTACACATCTATATGCCTCTTTATTTTTCTACTCATAAAACACATTACTCCAAAAGAAATTAGCAGGAGCTGTAGAAAAGGGATTGTGGACAAGGAATAATTTACACAGAGATTAAAAAGTAAAGTCAATAAACCTAAGACTTACCCTTTGAAAGTAGTTTCCTGAATTTCTGGGTTGCAGAAAGTTGTTGCTCTGGGCTATTTGAAAATATCATCTCAATCATGTCAGAGGTAATGACCCCACCCTGGATAAAAGATAAGCAAATATAACACAGTATTAACCTTAGTTCAGTGGAAAGAAAAAACATAAAATACTATCAAATAAATCATGCATTTCCTAAAGTTATACAAGTACATAAATCTTTACATGCAGAACTGTCTAAGATCATACTAATATGAAGAGGTCAGTCAGACTCTATTGTTACGAAGCTCATGACAGCCAGGCCTTGGTGTCTCACCCTTTAATCCCAGCACTCTGGAGTCAGAGGCAACCTGGTCTTCAGAGTGAGTTCCAAGACAGCTATAGCTATAAAGAGAAACCTTGCCTTAAAATCTAAGGCATTAAAAAAGAAGAAGAAAATGCAGCAGCAGCAGCTTATAATAGAAAACTATCCAAGTAATAAATACTGAAAGAGGCATATTAGCATTCTTCACCCAGCTCCTCACATGTATGGTTATTACTGCTATCAAAAGTAAATATTAGAAAATATAAAGGCTGGGCTAGATGGCTCAGCAGTTAAGAAGACTGGTTGCTCTTCCTGAGGACTCAGATTGAAGTACAAGCACCCACATGGCAGCTCACAACCACTTGTACATCCAGCCCTGAGGTAAAGACAAGCCCCCTTCTTGCCTCCATAAGCACCAGAAACCCAAGTGGTATACAGGCATACATGCAGGCAAAACACCCACATGTGTAAAATACAAAATTTTAAAGTTCTTTTCATGACCTCTAAATCTAAAACAATTGCTCAGCTGCTTCTATTCTATTCTTTTCTATTTTCAAGAACAGGTATCATGAATCTACAAAACGCTCTGTGTAGCCAAAGACAACACTGAACCTCCTGATCTTGCCCCCAGACCCAATTTATGTGGGACTGGGGACTGAACTCAAGGATATATTAGGCAAGCACTCTACTAATTGAGACAACCCATATCCCCAACATACTACATACCAAATTCATATCACCACTAGGTATTTTCCTGGTTATTTGTTAACACCTGAACTTCCTAGTTTATCATAATCTTCTTGAAAGTAAATAACCTTGCCTTTTGTGTTATTTTTTCAACAGATCTATAGAGACATAAAATTGCACATATTAATAGGACAGCATTAAGTATTCCTATACGCAATCACTACTATGATGGCTGTAAATATAAGATGAGATGTTCAACTAGAAGTAAAGGAGTTGGTGGTGGGCTTGCAGAAACCAGATTCTAACCACCACTAAATTAAAAAATTAGGTCCTTACGTCCCTATTTGTCTTAAAATTTTCTGTTCCCTACCATGTTACTGTTTTTTTTTTTTAAAATAAAGGTTACAGTTAGCAGGGTGGTGGTGGTGTAAGCCTTTAATCCCAGCACTTGGGGAGGCAGAGGCAGTTGGATCTCTGAGTTTGAGACCAGCCTGGTCTATAGAAAGAGTTGATGCCCTATCATACTACAAAAGCATTTGTTCAACTATGTTCATAGCAGCATTATTTGTAATAGCCAGAACCTGGCAATAACCTAGATGCCCCTCAATGGAAGAATGGATAAAGAAAGTGTGGAATATATATGCATTAGAGTACTACTCAGCGGTAAAAAACAATGACATCTTGAATTTTGCATGCAAATTATGGATGGAAATAGAAAACACTATCCTGAGTGAGGTAACTCAGACCCAAAAAGATGAATATGGTATGTACTCATTCATTAGTGGATTCTAGCCATAAATAAAGGACATTGAGCCTATAATTCATGATTCTAGAGAAGCTAAATAGGAAGGTGAGCCCAAAGAAAAACATGTAGTTATCCTCCTGGATATTGGAAGTAGACAAGATTGCCAGGCAAAAATTGAGAGTCTTAAGGGTGGGGTGGGAGGGGGGTAAGGGGAGATGAGGAGAGAGAAGTGAGAAGGGGAGGATGGGGAGAGCTTGGGGGAATGGGACCAGCTGGGATGGAGGAAGAGTGGATATGGGAGCAGGGAAGTATATATCTTAATTAAGGGAGCCATTTTAGGGTTGGCAAGAGACTGGACTCTAGAGGGGTTCCCAGGTGTCCAAGGAGATGTCCCCAGCTTGCTCCTTGAGCAGCTGAGGAGAGGGCGCCTGAACTGGCCCTATCCTATAGCCATACTGATGAATATCTTGCATATCACCATAGAACCTTCATCTGGCGATGGATGGAGATAGAGACAGAGACCCACATTGGAGCACTGGACTGAGCTCCCAAGGTCCAAATGAGGAGCAGAAGGAGAGAGAACATGAGCAAGGAAGTCAGGACCATGAGGGGTGCACCCACCCACTGTTGACGGTGGGGCTGATCCAATGGGAACTCACCAAGGCCAGCTGGACTGGGACTGTGATCAAACTCCGGACTCTGAACATGGCTGACAAGGAGGGCTGACTGAGAAGCCAAGGACAATGGCACTGGGTTTTGATTCTACTGCATGTACTGACTGTGTGGGAATCTAGTCTGTTTGGATGCTCATCTTCCTAGACCTGGATGGAGAGGGGAGGACCTTGGACTTCCCACAGGGCAGGGCACCCTGACTTCTCTTAGGACTGGAGAGGGAGGGGGAGGGAAATGAGAGGAGATGAAAATTTGTAATAATAATAACAATAATAAAAAAAAGATGCAAAAAAATAAAAAAAAGGACAAAAGGGAAGGAAGAAGGAATGAAGGAAAAGAAAAGTTAAAGTTAATAAGAATTATAGAGAAATCTGCACTGAGTTCTGGAAATACTATGTAATTGACAATAAACCTCTAACACTTAAAATTTCTTATTAGAGGTTGGGTGATGGTGGCACACACCTTTAATTCCAGCACTTGGGAGACAGGGGCAGTCGGATCTCTGTGAGTTCGAGGCCAATTCCAGTCTACAAAGTGAGTTCCAGGACAGCCATTACACAGAGAAACCCTGTTTTGAAAAAACAAACAAACAAAACAAACCCAAAAATCAAAACATTCTCATAAGAGGATCATGTGTGGTGGCGCATGCCAAAACCCCAGCAAAGAAAGGCTAAAGCAAGGGGGTAGAGAATTTAACACAAGCTATTACATAGTGAGATCCTGTCTGAATTTCCATAGGGGAATTCATGAAGCATTCTGCTTAAGATTAGAAAAGCAACTGTTTTCAATGCAGCAAGATTGATTCCTGAGTAAACAGTGTTTAAGAGACTGTTACAAATGTTTTCACATGTACAAAACCAGCTGTATATCTGTGTGCAAGGTAGTATTATAAATGTAGCAAACAACTATCTTTTTCTTCTTTTTATATCCTCTTTTATAGCTGTACAGATTTATATCATGGTATTTAAATTATAGGACATCAAGAAGGGAAGTGAACACTACCCAAACTTTTAGCAACCCCTTCTAAGGAGAAGGTTGGTTATGTAGAAAAGCTATACCATTTTAGATGAAGGAACAACTTTGTTATCTTTTCTGAAGCTCAGTATGGTTAAAAAAAAAGGGGGGGGGGTATGCCTAACAAATAAGGAGTAGATTTTGACAGCTGATTTCACTGTCAACCAGGTTCCCTAGACAAATACTAGTCAAAATGTTATTCTGAAAGTATTTTAGATGTGATTAACATTTAAATTAGGACAACTGAATAGAGCAGATTCTAAGATTGGTTTTCATAATGTGGGGTGACCTTATTTAGCTAAAGGCCTTTTAGCCTGAGGTTTCCCCAAAGAGAAGGATTTCAGACTCAGACTGCAACAGCGATGCTTCCTGAGTTTCCAGCCTGCTGACCTCCCCCACTCTAGACTACTTGGTTGCAAGCTGCCATCACAAAAGCCACTACTTCAATCACTCCCTTCCCTCTCTCTTTGCCCCTCTCTCCGTCTCTCTTAGAAACCTTGACTAAGCCGGGCGATGGTGGCGCACGCCTTTAATCCCAGCACTCGGGAGGCAGAGGCAGACGGATCTCTGTGAGTTCGAGACCAGCCTGGTCTACAGAGCGAGTTCCAGGCTCCAAAGTCACAGAGAAACCCTGTCTCGAAAAACAAACAAACAAACAAACAAACAAAAAAAACCTTGACTAATGCATCTAGAACACTACATTCATAGGGCATGAAGAGTTAACTCAGCAGTTAAGAATATATACTGCACTTGCAAAAACTCAAGTTCTGTTCCTAGAACTCATATGGGGCCACTCACAAGTACCTGTAACTCCCACTAAGGGGGATCTGATCTCACTTCCAGCCTTCTCAAGCACCCACACATACAAGTATGTAACACCCCCCACCCTGAGACATCTATATACATATTTTAAAATAAATACTTTAAAAAAATTACTGGTTTGGCAGTGGTGGCACACACCTTTAATCCCAGTACTCAAGAAGAAGCAGGTGAATCTTTATGAGTTTGAGGACTGCCTGGTCTACAGAGAGAGTTCCAGGGAAGCTAGAGATACATATGAAAAACTCTAGGACAACTCTGAGGCCTCTCAGCATTAGTGCTCCCCCTCCCCTGGGAACCAAGGACCTAACACCTTCTATTCTGCACATACTAGAATGTTGGGGATTTTCCATCTCCTTGTGATCTTGTGGATGCTCTCCAAATAGAACTCAGTTTTGGAATTAGGGCAAGATAACTCATAGATGTTGACTCAGTTCCTCAGCCTTGGTCAGGGGATATTGACTCAGATATGGTTAGGATGACTCACAGATGTTTCCTCCTTACCCCACCTGATCTAGCAACCACTCTCTCGCTGTGGCTCAGAACAATCATTGCCAGTAGCCCTTTGAATCAGCCAAACCTAAAAGTTGGAAAAACAACCCCCAGACTCTCCCCTTGTTTCTGTGGCTTTTTACTTTAAAAGTAGCCTGTACAGCTATTCAGGGTCTTTTAGATTCTCGAATGCTGAAAGACCTTGTCACGACAGAATTAAATCCTCTTGCTTTTACATCAACTGCGGTGTGAGAGTGTTTTCTTGGGGCGACTCCTCCTCGGTAATTGGACTCTAGGGTCCAACATATAGAGAAACCCTGTCTCGAAACCCCCCTCCAAAAACTCAAAACAAAACAACAACAAACATTACCATATTCACTTAGTATTCTCCTTAGTAGTTGGAAAGACCAACTCCCCGCCCCCCCCAGACAGGGCTTCTCTGTGTAGCACTGACTGTCCTGGAATTAGCTCTATAGACTGGGCTGGCCTCGAACTCAAGAGACCTGTCTGCCTCTACAGCCCAGTACAAAGGTATACACCACCATCACCTGGCTCAAAGACAGATCTTCTAAAGGCCTGAGAAAAATTTACCACAAACCGATTAAAATGCTGGCCATATCTTCATCAATTCTAAAGGAGTTATATATATTGGGGAAACCACTTCCTTTTCAAATCCCTCTTGACTTAGTTAGGCAAACTATGTTTCCCACAAGTCTTGTGAACAGTCCCACCAAATTAATGTTTGAGACCACCATTCATGGAGCTAAGATGGAGCTCACTGGTAGAGTTCTTACCCAATATGCTCAAGTTCCTGGGTTAATTCAATGCACACAAAACTGCTTCATTTGTTTTCTAATGAAATCTTCGATGGGAGAATTATTGTAACTACTTACTCAGATATACGTACAATAAATGTTCTGAAATACTTCCTTAGCTATAGTTACTCTTATGATCCTTTATCTAATAGGTTTTTAACTCACCTATGTCTGTATATATCCTTGTATTCTTTACCCATTTATAATTAGTTTAACAGTGACCTCCTATTATTAAAATAGTACATTTTTCTAATTGTAGCCTACATTAAGTACATTGTATTCATATTATAGATATGTAATGAATTTATTTTGAGACGTATGTATAACTTTGTATCTATTTTCTTTTCATCTCAAAAATTTCACTGATTCCTAGTTGGATGATCAGAATGGTACAAAAGTGAGCCTGCGTTGTCTGTGGTTTATTTTGGGGTTTTCTTGGTTCACTTTTGTAAGACGGATGTAACTGGTCAGTGTGTCACACTTCATCTTGGGGAACAAGCTTAAGCTAAGCTGCCTCATGGACACCCAAGCTCTTCTCCTCTGAGTTTATTCACCTCATGAGAAGTGACTTCTCTAAGGCTTTTTTTTTTTTTTGGGGGGGGGGGGGGAGGAATGACACAGTTTTCTGTGTAGCCCTGGCTGTCTTGGAACTCACTTTGTAGACAAGGTTAATCTTGAACTCACAAGATTCACCTGCCTCTGCTTTCCCAGTGTTGGGATTAAAGGTGTGAGTCACCACTACCCCCTAAATTTCTAGCCTATTAAATTATAAGACCTTGAACCCTTGACTACTGTGTCTTAAGTCCATGCCTTATCGACCTTATCAGAACATAAATCTCAAACAATTTCTACCATGAAAACCATAGTCCTAAAACTAAAAAGTACTATACGGGGCTGGGATATGTCTCAGTGGCAATGCTGTTGTCTACCCTGAAATAGGACCTGAGTTAAATACCCAGCACACAAAGATGTATGCATGTGATTTCTATTAGAATATATTAATTGTTCAAAACAGGGGGCTAGAGAGATGGTTCAGCCATTAAGAGCACTTGCTATTCTTGCAGAGGGCCTGGGTTCAGTTCCCAGGACTGACATGGCATTAGTTCCAAGGAATTCAGTACTCTTTCAGCCTCCATGGGCATCAGGCATGTACACATTTACATACGTGCAGGCAAAACACTTGTATAAATAAAATAAAAATAGAACTGCCTTTGAATCCAGCACTCAAGAGGCAGAGAGGCAGGCAGATCTTGTGAATTCAAGGTCAGTCTGGTCTACAGAGTGAGTTCCAGGACAGCCAAGGCTATATAGAAAAGTCCTGTCTTAAACTCCCCCTAAAAAGAAATACATCTTTAAAATATATATGCTAACTGCGTTCAATGAGACATTTTCATAAATGCATAGCATATTTTATATGCTATACCTAAAATTATTTAATTAATTATACATATATGTTGGTTTTATTATCACAACTTTGGGGAGGGTACATGTGCCACAGGTACCTGTGGCAATCAGGACAAGAGGGAGTCAGTCCTCACCCTCCACCATGTAAGTCACAAAGACTGAACCCGGGCTTGGAGGAAAGCAGCTTTACCTACATCTCACCTGCCCCCACCCTTCACCTGTAGTTGACAAGTTGTATACACTTATGAAGTACAATGAGATGTTTCAACACAGGTATTTTTAACAAACTTTTTTTGTTTTGTTTTGCTTTGATTTAGAAACAGGGTCCGTGAGGTCAAGGAATGCCTCAAACTACCCTCCTTCCTCAGACTCCCTAGTACTGGTATTATATAAAGACATCACCATGTCCAATTAACTTAACCTTTCTATTAAACTCAAGAAGACCAACATCTCTTAGCTTCATCACACACCAAAGAGTTCGTTTTACTATCCTACTTACTGGGGCCATCTCCATGTTATTAACCTGGGCTTCATGAAAGCCGCCATCTGACATAACTTCTTCTTCGGTTTCTTCTTCTGCTGTAGCGACATTTCTTCTCTTGAATAACTGAAAAGTAAATGAACGTAATACAATTTTAACACGGGGGAATTCAACATCTTTTTACTTCTAAAACTTTGGACTGCCCTTAGTATTTCCTGGTGAGACTGCTTTCTCTACAGTCTTACAAAACAATTAACTACCACAATACATATGGCAATCCTCAAGGGCAAGCATAGCAGTGGAGGCGCACACCTTTAATCCCAGCATTTGGGAAGTTGAGGCAGAAGGATCTTTGTGAATTTGAGGTCAGCCTGGTCTATAGAGCGAGTTCTGGAACAGCCAGAGCTGCACAGAGAAACCCCTGAAAAGAAAAGCCCCAAACAAACAAACAAATCTCAAAGGCATAAAACTTAACTAAGAGAGACCTGACACTGACATACATACCATAGTGATGACGATAAATAACATTGTACAAGGACAAAAACACAACTTTGGACATGTTGAAGCCATATCCCTCAACAGGTGGTAAGAAGCAGGTAACAGTCTTAACAGCTCTTCAGGGAAAAATGCTATTAATTAGCCATTTGTTATAACAAGTGGCTTTTATACTGGACAATAACCAGCTTTAAAGTTTAGAAACTCAGGGAGACTGAAGCAGCAAGACACAGCTAGAACTTGAAGCTTTATAGAACACACTTTGAACATTACTAGTTAGATGATGCCAAAGGTTCCCTCCAGTAACAAAAACTATCACTTTCTTTCAGCCCAAGTCATAGTCACTAAAGTGCTTCAACTACACCTATGTAAACTTCAGACAAAGAACTAGAGATGATGCACTAAATGAGTGTATGTTGTCCCTCTCGGTGTTTTTAAATACTCATACTTACCTTGCTTCAAATATACAGATAAACAGACACTGACTATTTATTGAGCTGCATTTCTGTCAAAATTTTAGTGTTTCATTTTGGGTTCAAAATTATGACAGAACGGTAATATATCAGAAAATAATAAAGCAATCATCTATAATATCAGACTTTGGTTGAGAGAAATTAAGAGTAATTGATAAAATGGTTAGAATAGAGCTGGGCAAGACAGGCATGCAGATCTCTGTGAGTTCAAGACTAACCTGGCCAACCAGGGCTACCTGGTGAGACTGTTTCAAAAAATGTTTAGAATGGTGACTGATATAGCAAATACTCAAGAGTTATTATCCATACTTTAAAATTATTAATTGGTTCAGCTCGCTAATATAAAACTGTATAGCTTATAATATACAACAAAAATTAACATACTAATTTTCTTTATAAATAAATTTAGCAAATTAAAAAATAACATTGACTTTTATATAAGACTCAGAAAAGTGACAAGAGTGAGGCTTTTCTATGCCTATGACATCAAAAATAAAGCCCTATTTTGTTAAGTGTGGTGGCACACTCCTTTAATCCCAGCACACAGAAGACAGAGGTAGGATGCAAGCTCATAAACCACTGAAAACAACTGAAAATTAAGAACATCAGGATAGTTTGAAAATAAGAGAAATTAAGACAAGCCTATGAAGTGTCATCTGACTTCAAAGATGTGAACTGTTTAATTAAGCCTATCACAGTGAATAATTAAAAAAACACCAATATATATCATTATAGATTTCAGAACTGGGGAAACTATTCAAAAAGGAAATAAAATACACAAAGAAGCAGTAGTAGCATCTGGAAACCAGTATGAAAGAAAAAAGTTTCAACATTCTAAGAAAATCTGACTGCTTGAGAGACTGAGGCAGAATGACTGGCCCAAGTTCAAGGACAGCCTAGCCTATACAGTGAATACCAGGCCAGTCAGTGCTAGCTAGCCAGAGCTTTTTCTACACGCCCCCTTTTCAGGAATCTACTAAAGAAATGACTTTAGCAAACCGAGGAAGTAAATGCTTCTAGAATGATGGTTCTCAACCTAGGGATAGAGAATTCTTTGGGGTTCAAATAACCTTTCACAGGGATTGCTAAAGATCATCAGAAAACACAGAAATTGATATTATGCTTTATAGTAGTAGTAAAATTAGTCATAAAGTGGCAAGAAACAAAATTTTATAGTTGGGGTCAACCACAACATGAGGAACTGTATTAAAGAATCGCAGCATTAGGAACGTTGAGAAAACCACTGGTCTAGAAAAACATGAGATTGGAGACTGGAGAGATGGCTCAGTGGTTAACAGCACTGGCTTCTCTTCCAGAGGTCCTGAGTTCAATACCCAGCAACCATATGGTTGCTCACAACCATCCATGAGATCTGGTTCCCTCTTTTAGTTTGGCCTGCAGACATATATACAGACAGAACACTGTATAAATAATAAATAAATAAATCTTAAAAAAATAAAAACAAAGATTAAGGAGAAAGGATCATTATAAGAAAAATGGTAAGAAATACCAGTAAAGAAGTCTTAGTACAATAAATAGCTACACAGCAAACTCACAGAATAATCAATATTAACTGATCCCAGAGGGGAAAAAACTGTGGAGGGGAAAAACTTAAAAAAAAAAAAATACTAGAGCCAATAAATTATCTGAAAAGTTTACGAAGTTAAACTAAAAAAAACAAAAAGTTAAATTAAAAATTAACTTGTCAGAGAGACATATGCCTTTAGTTCCAGTATTTATGAGGCAGGGGCTAGCTTGGTCTAAATAGAAAGCTCTAGGACAGCCAAAGCTGCATGAGACTGTCTCAAAAATAAACAAACAAATGACCTAGCTATAGGAGGAAATCAGTAAATGTTAGAAATTTAAAGAAAGCTAAATAGGTTTTTTTAAAAAAGGCACAGGAGGAGGAGCAGGTTGCTGAAGAGATGGTGCAGTGGCTAAGTTTGCTCTTCCAGAGAACCTGGGTTCAATTTCAAGCACAACCATCTCTAGCTCCAGGGGAATCTAACTGACCCTCCTCTGGTCTCCACAGGTAACAGGCATGTACATAGTATACAGACATAGATGGAGGCAAAACATACACATAAAATGCAGGAACATATATATATAT
>NC_022010.1:67395350-67397562 GCF_000317375.1 Microtus ochrogaster
GCTGTAAGACCTTCACCTACTACAATGGAACATCAGCAGATATACAGAAATTACTCAGAAATTTAACATTCATAAGAGTTGAAAGCATCTTACCTAGGAATGAAACCTGAAACCTCTAGTATTTTCAAGTATCTGAAAACTGTTTGGCTTCCTCCACTACATGTGTCAGTCACTCATCTCCAAGTAGGAATGTGAAAAGAAAATAACCACCCAGACAGTCATGATCTATAGACTGCCTCACACACAACAGGTTACTGGAACTCACAGGCCAAGCTAATTGATGACAAATTCTGACAGTCCAGATTATCAAACCTGTTATTCCAGAAGATATTTCTCTTCACTAAAAATGTCAAACAGGCCTTCATTCCTTATTACTTTGTGTATGAACTTTAAAACAATAACATATGACTATATCATATCAAGTCGGCAGGAATCTAAAGCTCAGTGTAGCTGGGTGCCAAATGGTAGTTCCACAATAGCCAGGAATGGAGAATAACAATGGTTTATTTATTTGGAGATAAACTCATAGTAAGGGTAGCGATCCACAGTTCTCTGCACACACTAGAAACTGGAACCGAATCCAGAAAAAAAAAAAAAGGTGGGGGGGCTGTGCGCACTTTTTGTCTGCACTTATAGTACATGAGACTTCACCCAAAGTGGGCCTGTATCTTAAAGGCTATTGGCTGAAGAAGTTTCTACAACTCAGTCAACATAAAGCATGTTCTTTCTGTACAGAAGACCTTTTTATGTCACTTGTCTGAGCTATACACAGAGGTTGTTTATATACTTTGTCCAGATAACAAATATTAATTTCTATTCTGCTGAAAGAGTGGCACTAACAGACGCAGCTAACACTTTGCACTTGGAAGCATCAATTACTATACTTTACTCAGACCTTGCTGCTTAGTTGGCACAAACCAAAAACCTTATAGATAGATGAGAAAACAGCTGTGGGAAGATCAACAGTACCAAATGAATTCCTGTTTTCCTTATCTTCAGTATCTCACAAACAAGGCATGAAGTACTAATGAGTTACCCGTACAAGACAGAATTTACCAAGTGACAGATTTTTTTGTTTGTTTTTAAATTTTAACTTATGTTTTAACTTCATTTTATATTCCATTCACAATTCTTCCCCCACCACCTCTCCCCCAGCCCACCCTTGTTATTTTTTGTTTTTGAGACAGGTTATTTGGCTGACCTGGAACTCGCTATGTAGACCAAGATGGCCACAAACTCAAAAAAAAAAAAAAAAAAAAAAAGAAAAAAAGTGTGCCTGCTTCTGTCTTTGAAGTAACGCAACTAAAAGCGTAAAACCACACCCATCTGAAAGTTAAGAACCAATATTCCAGAAAATTAAAGCCCTAGCACAATTTCAGATTTTTACATAGTAAATATGGTAAACTTCCAACTACAAATGCTTTTAGTCAGAAGTGTGGTCATATTTGTCAATTTATATACTATGGACATTGAGCTTCTGCTTTCAGGAAGTTAAATAAAGAAAAAAGCTATGAAAATTTTATAATAGAATTGAAGCATGAAAAAGTAATCACACACACACAATCAGTAAACTAATCAAGGACAATTCAAGCATGTCCAACTTTTTGACACTGTGACACAAGGTATCCAAGGGGGGAAAATTAAGGGAGCCCATGAGATGACTAATTGGCACTTACTACCACCCAGGAACCAACTAGGCAGAAAAAGAGAATCGACTCCTGCAAGTTGTCTTCTGACGTTTACAAGCATTTTTGGCTCCAAGACACCCAACCCTACTCCGTCACACAAACATCATGCATATACACTAAATAAATGTGATCTAATAATAACAATAATAATCCTTTAGTTTTTTCTGAGATAGGGTTTCTCTGTGTTAACAGCCTCAGTTGTCATCAAACTCACAGAGATCCACCTGCCTCTGCCTCCCAAGTGCTGGGATTAAAAGTCAGTGCCACTACCACCTAGCAATAATAATAATAATAATAATAATCCAAAAGCATTATCCAAAATGTCTTTTTGAAGAAAATAAATTGAGAAAAGATATATTCTCTCAAATTTTACTTTAAAATATTAGATATTGTAACTATATAGGGAGAGAAACATGAAGCAACCAGAGCACATAAATGACACTGAAGTTAACATATGAGTTTATGAGTTTCACTGCCCTTTGTTCCTGTTGCGGGAGCTCCTTCCGCTCCTTCAGCCAATAGCC
>NC_022010.1:67398169-67400074 GCF_000317375.1 Microtus ochrogaster
CCACCTGTGGTTAAATAATTCACACAGCACATGGTCTGTGAGTTTAACTTCTGGATTTGAGTATACATTTTAGAATTTTTTTCTGGTTCTGACTCCTCAGCCACGTGGATTCAGGTGCACCCCGCCACCTATTGGCAGGCAATGGTCATTACAGGTAAAATTTATTTCAATTAAATACAAATAATTACAGGTTTGCTGGAAAATGTCGGGTATTACCATTCAAGGTTTTCACAGCTTTTCTAATTATACCATGGCTGAGATTTTACAAGAGGATATCCCACTGGTTTGGATATTCCTGGGGCTTATAATTCTACTTTTTTGGGGAGGCTTCTTTAAAATATGGTTTGATATTAAAAAAATGATACAGTCCTTATAGAATGAATCCAGGGTTCTTAGGGTAGAGGTTGAATGCTTAAGAAAGGGCACAACTGTTTTGAGTGACAACTTTCAGTCGGTTGAGGTAATTTCAAAAACAATTCAGACACCAACCTCCTCAAGAAAGAGTTTGAAATTCTCAAGGAGGAGAATAGATCTTTGTCTAATATAACTCAGTGAACTGAGCAAAATTTAGAAAAGGTGCAGTCTAATATTAAAGAGAGCTTCGCTGCTCTGGAGGAGGGGACGGCTGATTTGGCTCGTAAACTTCAGTCCCTGTCTGTGGGTGCTGAAACATTATCTGAGAGGGTTCAAACCGCTAATAGGACTTTATCAAAGGGTATGAAAGATTAATGGACAGGATTTCAATACAAGAAGGCACAATTCATGCTATGAAAATAATGTCCAAAAATGAGATATTATCTCTAACAAACAAACTTAATACCTTAAAATCCTCAGTGAAGGCTTTGGAGCATAATTCTGGACAGAAGATTTGGGGTTTACAGAAGGCAATGGTAAAGAGACTTGAAAAGATTGAGGAAATTCTAAATTATGATGAACAGGAGCAAATGGTAGAAAGGCAAATTTTAACTCCATCAGTGAGTAAAACTCTCCAGGATAATTCCCATAAAACTCTACCTGCCTTTCCAGTAATAACAAGAGAGGGTGACTGGTTCTAGAAACCCTACGGACATCAAGGAACATACATGGGAACCTGTCTGTATGAATGATCTGAAAGAAATCAAACAGGCTGTTATGAGTTTTGGGCTACATTCCTCCTTTGTTAAAGAGATGCTAAAAACATGGTCTATCAGCAACAAGGTCAAGCGCCACGATTGGATTCAATTGGTTTCAGCCGTCCTAGAGACTGGACCGCAATTGAATTGGAAATGCTTATTCAGGCAAGAGGCTAGACTTTTAGAGCAGCAGGAAAGAGCAAAGGGAATTTCCCTAGATCAAATTCTAGGTGAAGGGCTCTTTTCCAACCCTCTGGAACAGGCTAATTATGATGAACACATCGTATCCATATGTACCACAGCAGCCTTAAAGGCTTGGGACAGGGTTCAAGACCCAAAACAAAGAATGGAATTGTATATCAGAGTTAAACAGGGTCAGAGAGAACCCTTTAGTGAATTTTTACAAAGACTAACTAAAGCTGTACAAATAGGGGTATCTGACCCAGAAGCAAAATGTATAATTTGGCTTATGAGAATACCAATGTGGATTGCAAAAGGATCTTGGAGCCATTAAAGATGAGATCCGTGCCTTTGGATGAATGGGTCTTGCATACACTCAATGTTCATACATTTGACTATGGCACTGAAGCATGGGTAGAAGAAGGAATTTCCAATAGTAAAAGAAGGCATCAGAATACCAAATGTTTTAATTGTGGTAAAATGGGGCATATGAAAAGGAATTGCAGACAATGGATTTCCAGAAACAATAATATTGATAATGCCTCTTCTAGAAATAACAGAAACAGGAGGACTCAGCCTTCAGGTTTATGTAAAAGATGTGGAAAAGGCAGGC
>NC_022010.1:67406109-67446968 GCF_000317375.1 Microtus ochrogaster
TCTGGGACAGTGATCTGTAAGTTTTTCCCCTTAAAATAAATAACCTCTCTAATAATCTAATTCCAAATTGGTGTGGGATTGTTTGTGACTTACGCCTTCACCTGTTTATTTTCAAACTTCTCAAATAAAATTTATGAGGCAGTGCTTTGTCATCTGAAAATTCAGTAACACATACGTACAACAGAAGTAGGTGACTGACAGCCCCACAAACTTACCTGCTCCTCTCTCTTCTGCTTCCGTAACTGCAGGCCCTCTTCCTCCCTCCTCCTGCGCATCTCATCTGGATTCAGAGATTTGTTCTTGTAACTTTTCAGGCGAAAGTTCTCCTTTCCTGGCGTGGTCATGATTTCTAGAAGCACAGCGAGGGAACAGATGAATTTTAAGGATTTTATTATTCTCTGAGCTCAGCCTTCAACACACACACACACACACACACACACACACACACACACACACACACAGAGGTGGAACACGAGAAATGGTTATTTCATTTATGTATTGGGAGGGAAAGAAGCCAGCACACTATCTGGGGTCAGAGGACAACTTGCAGGAGTCACTCTCTCCTAGCACGATAGTCGTGAGGAGGGAATATTCACAGCCAGGCTTGGCAGCAAGCATCTCACTCCACAATTTATCTCACCAGCTCTATCATATTTCCAAAAGTATTATTAAAATATTCAATTCAACCGTTTTTACAATATTAACAGGTATGTGTAAATATTACCAGACTGAATTTGAGTATTTTTATCACCTTAAAAAAGAAACCTGTCTTGGTAGGCAGTGGTGCGCACACCTTTAAGTCCAGCACTCAGGAAGCATAGGTAGGCAGAGCTCCGTGAATTTGAGGACGGTCGGTTCTCCAGGATAGCCAGGGCTACAAAGAGGAACCCTGACTCAGAAAAAGAAACCTGTTTCACTTAGCTCATTAGATACTGACCTTATTTTAGACATTTCATACAAACAGAATCATACGACATGTAATCTTTTGTTGATAGGCTTCATTTAGCCTAACACTTTTAAAAGACTGGTTTTCACTGTAGCAAATTATCAGTATTTTACTCCTTCCTACAGCTAATATTCCATTGTATATTACATTTATCTCTTATCAGCTGATGGACAGTTGGGTTATTTCTATCTTTTAGCTATTATGAACTATGCTTCCATAAACATCTATGAAGAAGATTTTGCGCAGACATATTTCCATTTCTCATGCATATACAGTTAGCGGTTGCACTGTGTGTCACAGTAACTCTATGCTTAATCACTTGATAAACTGCCCATCTTCCAAGGTGACTTTATCATTTTATATGCCCATCACCACTAGCTGCAATTTTCTACATCCTAGATAATATGATTTCTTTAACTGAAGTTAAAGGTATGAAGTGGTAGCTCATGGTTCTGATTTGTAATCCTCTGATGATTAAGAAAATACAACATCTTTGCAACTATTATCTAAGTATGTAGCTATCATAAAAATCTAGCAGATCCTTTGTCTATTTTTAATTGGGTTACATGTCTTTTCATTACTAAGTAGTAAGAGGCTTTTTAAAAATAGATTTTAGATAAAACTCTTAAAAACCTTAATTTTGGACTAGAGAGATGACTCAGTGTTTAAGAGAAGCTGTTGCTCTTGCAGAGGACCTTGGTTCATATGATGACTCACAACTGTCTACAACTCCAGTTTCAGTTGATCTGAAGCCCTCTTTTGGTTTCAAGGGCAACCACATGGTGCACATACATACATGAAGGCAAAACATTCATACATATAAAATAAAACTTTTTTAAAAAAAACCCTTAATTTTAACATAAGCCCTAAATAATATTTCTTTTAAGATTTATTTATTTACTTATTATGTATACAGTGTTCTACCTGCATGTATGCCTGCAGGCCAGAAGAGGGCACCAGAGCTCATTAGGGATGCTTGTGAGCTATCATGTGGTTGCTGAGAATTGAACTCATGATCTATGGAAGAACCGCCAGTGCTCTTAACCACTGAGCTATCGCTTCAGGCAACCTTTTCTCATTCATGCTTTTGATGTCATATTTAGAAATCCTTCACTTTATGTTCTTAGGAGTTATATATAGGTTTTCTCTTATAGTGGTCCAAGTTAATATTTCTATATGCTATGTGGTAAAAGTTGAACTTCATTCTTTTGCATGTCTATACAGTTTTCCAAGTGGTATCTGATGATCTTTCAACGATCTTGGAGCTTGTTACAGAATGCATGTTATGACTGTCCACAATGTGTGTATGAAATCCTAAGTCCCAGTATGAGAGAGAGTAGGTGAGGTGAGTCCAGTATGATTGGTCATGACGGCAGACCCCTCAGAAATTAGGTTAATTCCTTTATAAAAGACATGCCTTTAATCCCAGCACTTGGGAAGCAGTGGATTTCGAGTTGAGGTCAGCCTGATCTTCCTAGTGAGTTTCGGGACAAGTCAGGAATACACAGAGAAACCATATCTCATATTAAAAAAAAACACTGTTTGCTTGCCCTTTTCGTCAAGTAAAAAGACAAGCATCCTGAACCATGAGAAATGGATTTCTGTTACTTGTGAAGCATTCTTGTTTGTCATACATAGGTTTAGTTTTATGACTTTTGATTATATTCAATTGCTCTTTGATTATCAATGCCTTGTGTGAGCATTAGAACAAGGAAGTGTGGACTTTTCTACAAGCTCTCTTAAAAGATTTGCCTTAGTCATTACAGATCTCCTGTACTTTCACATCAATTTTCAGAATCAGTCTGTAAAGTTCTACAAACAGCTCAGATCCTGATAACACTGTAATGAACCTATAGATCAATTTGGGGAGTATTGCCATCATAACAAGCTAAACATTCTAATTTATAGCTTTGATTTGTCTGTTTTTTTACCTTTATTTCAGTGTGTGTGTGCATACACGTACATATGTGCTTACATGTATGTCCACTTATATGTGCCTGGTACCCCTTGGGAGACCAGAAGATGGTGTTGGATGTCCTGGAACTAAAGTTTTAGACAATTGTGAGCTACTATGTGAGTGCTGGGAATAAGAACATCAAGTACTTAGCACTGCTGAGCCATCTCTCCAACTCCCCCTAACAATGCTTATGCACATTTCTGAGTATAAATTTTACACTTCTTTTGCTAAACATATTCTCAAGTATTTTTTATGTCCTGATGAGTCAATTTTTAATTTTACTTTAGGTTGTTCGTTATGTCTACAGAAATACAACTCGTTGTTATGGCAGTTTTGTTTGGTTGTCATCTGTTTTTGAGACAGTGTTTCATGTAGCCCAACCTGGCCTCAAACCCCACCTCCCAAGGACTAGGATTCTAGGCGTGCACCACCACACCCAGTTTCAAATGATTCATAAATACTGACCTAAAATACCCTTCCATCTTGTTGAGCTTATCAGTATTCAGCAGATACACAAGACCATCTCCTATACAGACTTTAGTTATACCTACTAACCTTGATGCCTTTGTACTCTTTAGTTTCCTAATTAAGGTTTTCAATACAAAGCTGAACATAAACAGAAAACGGACATCTAAGGAAAGCTACCATCAAGCATGACATTATTACCCTTGAGAATTATTTTAAAAAAATTTTAGTTTATGTGTATGTTGTGTCTATGTGAATATATGTTATGTGTGCTTGGGTACCCAAAAAGGCCAGAACATGGTGTCAGAACCTCAGAAGCTGGAGTTACAAGTGGTTTTGAGTACTGGAAACTAAACTAAGGTGCTCTGGAAGAGCAGGAAGTGCTCTTCTATTTTCACTGTGAGCCTAGCCTTTAAAAGCTAAGTTATCTCTCCAGCCCAGGAGTGCTCTTAACCACTAAATCATCTGTTTTCCATGGGTGTGCTCTACCATGTTGAGAAGCTCCTTTCTATTCCTAGATGAGTGTTTTCTACCATTGAAAGAATTGACTTTGTGAAGTGCTTTTTCTGTACACTGAGATGCACTTTTTGTTTTTATTTTACTAATACATTACATTAACATGTTTTAAGACTTTAAACCAATTCCTTCATATCTCTAGGAAAAATCCCATCTCACTAAAATGTATAAGAAGTCTTCTGGAAGACTGCTGGGCTCCACTGTAAGTTCTCTGTTGAGAATTATGTTCAAATTATGATATCAGTCTGTATTTTTCTTGTGAATATCTTGTCTGGCTTTGGTATCAGACTTTGGTATGAGCTTTAAAAAATGAGTTGGGTAATGAAATACTTTGTAAAGAATTAGTCCTAAGTCTTCAGATGTCTGGTAGAATTCAGGAATGAAGTCAACAGGCCTAAACTTTTCTCTGTGAGCAGTTTGTTCTACAGCTCCACACTTTATATGTCTATTCATAGTCTGTTCTTATTTAGACAGCTTTGATAGATATATAATATGCCTGTTTCATCTAAGTCTTTATTGCGATACAAGAGTTGACCACATTTTTATAATCTTTTGTATTGCAAGCTAGCAATGTTCCCAACTTTGCTTCAGTTTTGTATACAGTAACCCTTTTTCTCATGGTTTTACTTTCCAAAGTTTCAGACACTAATTATAAATCACAATCCAAACCTAGAAAATTTGAGAAATAAGCAATTCATAAGTTTTACAGTGCCCATTATTCTAACTGCTGTTGAAATTTCACACCATCCCACTTCATCATGTCAGCTAAGTAAATCATTACTTTGCCCAGTATACTCATCCTGTGTTAAAACAGTTACTGTGATCATCAAACCAAATAACAACAAACTAAAATGCTTGTATATTAGATTCAATATTACCTGCTTTCAAATACCCACTAAAGGAAAGAGAATGTCTTCCCCAAAAGACAACTGTACTTGATTTATAGTTTGCTTCCTCATTACTCCTGGTTGTTCTGTTCACTACTGAAGGTATAGTAATGAAGTGTCTTCACTCTTATTGAATTACTCAATTATCCCTTCATTTATGTCACACACATACCCTTCTCATTTACTATAGGCCTTGTCTTTGGGAGGAAGAAAAAGATGAGCTAGAGAGATGACTCAAGTTTAATTCCCAGAACCCAAATCAGGCTGCTCACAACCATCTATAACTCCTGCTCTAGGGTATCTGACACTTCTGGTCACCACTGCAGGCATCTACAGTCATGTTTGTGCACAAAGACAGACTCAAGTCCTACCTCAAAAGAAGTCAGACACGGTAGCTTAAGGCTATGATCCCAAAACTTGGGAGATGGAAGCAGGAGATTAAGATTTCAAGGTCACCCTCAGCTACACAGCAAGTTCAAGGCTAAGGGAAATCTGGTCTACATAAGAGAAAACAGAAACTTTCCCAAATAATTTCCTAAAGATCTAAAATTATTTTCACAAAAACTAACTACGTTGTTATTTTTTTTTTCTCCTCTAAAGAAACAACTGACTCTAGCTAAGGAGAACCCCTTTAAAATCCTAAAGTTCAAAGAAAGTAGCTTTATTGGATCTGGGCAGTAATAAAGAGTGTACAATATAGCTGGGTGGTGGTGACCCAGTGGCTCAGGCCATTAATCCCAGCACTCAGGTGGATCTCTGAGTTAGAGGCCAGCCTGGTCCACAGAGTGAATTTCAGAACAGCCAAGACTACACAAAGAAACTGTGTCTCAGAAAAAAAAAAGTATATATTTAATGACATGAGCCAAGCCTGATGACATATACCTTTAATTCCAGCATTCAGGAGGCAGAGGCAGGGGGGATCTCTTTGAGTTCCAGGTAGGCCGGTCTACAGCAAGTTCCAGGACAGTCAGAGCTACAAAGGAAGACCATCTCAAACAACAAGAAAAGAAGGAACTCAGTTGTATCTTTTTATTAAAGTGCCTTAAGAGAACCAATTACATGAAGACATTAGATTTCTCTGAAGCTTAGATCCCCCATTTCTAGAATGGAGATATGAAGACCTCATAAGGTAAAGAGAGCATACTTGTACTGCCTGATCCATATTTAGGTGATATATGAAGAATGAAGGGAGAGCTATAAATAACCCCAAGTGATCAGAGGTCTCCAAAGCTCTAAAAAGTAGATGGTAGCTGGGCTTGGGCACAGTTCTAATACCCTGGGTTTAATCTCCAATACCAAAAGAAAACCAAGAAAAAAAAGTATTTCAGCTAAATTGTAAAGTAGAAAAGATTTTAGCAGATAAGGTTAAAAAAGAAAATTCCACAAAACAGGCTGAAATCAGAAGAGGGGCTGGAAAGATGGCTTAGTGGTTAAGAGAGGACCAGAGTCAGGTTCCTGATGGAGGAAGGTCATCTGTCTCTGTGTTACTTTCATTGGTTAATAAAGAAACTGCCTTGGCCCTTTGATAGGGCAGAAAATTAGGCAGGCGGAGTAAACAGAACAGAATGCTGGGAAGAAGGGAAGTTAGGCAGACGCCATGGAGCCAGCCACCAGATCAGACATGCTGAATCTTTCCCGGTAAGCCACCACCTCGTAGTGCTACACAAATTACTAAATATGGGTTAAAGCAAGATGTGAGAATTAGCCAATAAGAGGCTGGAACTAATGGACCAGGCAGTGATTAAATGAATACAGTTTCCGTGTAATTATTCTGGGGCTAAGCTAGCCGTGTGGGAGCTAGGCAGGACGAAAAGCAAGCCTGCTCACCTCATCACTACAGATTCCCATCATCCATGTCCAATAGAACAGAACCAGGAGCTCTAGTTCCAGGAGATCTGACACATTCTTCATGCTTATGTGAGCATGTGAGCGTATACACACATACACAACTAAAAAATAAATTTTTAAGATTAAAAAAAAAGTCAAAAAGTGGTTGCTGAGTATTGGCAATCTCATCTATTAAAACAGTTATTCTTCAAAACAGAGAAAAGACAACTAAGAAATGCCAACAACTCGTTTTCTTTCTCTTCATTACTTCTGTGTGCACACATATATGCATATCAGAGTGGAGACAAGAGGGTGAGTGTGTCTTCTCCTTTCACTCTCCACCTTACTACTGAGACAGGCTCTTGCACTAAACCTAGAGATCACCAATTAGAATAGCTTGGCTGGTCGCAAGCCTCAGAGATCCTCCAATCTCTGCCTCCTCAGAACTGGGATTTATACACACATAACACCACACAAAGGCTTTTTCCTTGGGTTCTTGGGATCAAGTATCAGGTTCTCATGCTTATGCAGCAAGCATTTTACCAACTGTGCTATTTCCCTAGTCCCTATTAGGAGGCGTGGCTTTGTTGGACTGGGAGGCGAGAAGTTGGTATAAGAACGGGGGGGGGGGCTTTAAGGTTTCCTATGCTCAGGATACCACCAAGTGTTTCTTTCTTTTTTTTTTTTTTTTTTTTGAGACAGGGTTTCTCTGTGGCTTTGGAGCCTGTCCTGGAACTAGCTCTTGTAGACCAGGCTGGTCTCGAACTCATGGAGATCCGCCTGCCTCTGCCTCCCGAGTGCTGGGATTAAAGGCGTGCGCCAACACCGCCCAGCGCCACCAAGTGTTTCAACTGAGATTTCCTTTTGCACGATGAAGACGCTCTGCTACTCTAGTTCGTCTGCCTGGACACCACCATGCTCCCCGTCATGATGATAATAAACTGAACCTCTGAAACTGTAAGCGAACCACCCCAATTAAATGTTTTCTTTAAAGGGTTGCTGTAGTCACGGTGTCTCTTTCCAGTAACGGAAACCCTAACTAAAATAGCCACATTAAGATCTCTGCAGCAAACACGTACACACACACAAACCATCCAAAGTTCATTTTATCTGCTTCTGTCAGCTACTATCTCTGTCCCAATTCCTTATCCATGTCATAACTACCCACCTGCAATAGCTTTAAACCATGCTCTCAAACTCAGACTGTTCTTTTTAATGTATATTGGTATTTTATCTGTATGTATGTCTGTGCATTGTGTGCCTGCTTAGTGCGCAAAGAGACCTCAAGAGGGCATTGGAACCCCTAGGGCTGGAGTTATGGACAGTTGTGAGCCACCATGTGGATGATGTGAACTGAATCCCTGTGCTCTCAAAGAAGAGCAGTGTTAAATGCTGAGCCATCTGTCTAGCCTCCAAATGCAAGCACTCCCCATCCCCCTTTCGTTTTTCAAGACAGGGTTTCTCTATATTTCCTAGAACTCACTTTGTAGACCAAGCTGGCCTCGAACTCAGAGATCTACCTGCTCTGCCTACCAAGTGCTGGAATTAAAGGCGTGTGCCACCACCCAGCAAACAAGTACTCTTTATGACATAAGAAATGATGTATCATCTTATCAAGAAAATATGTGACTTTACCATGAAAAATTAAAACTATGTAAGTGGTGGCACCTGCCTTAATTCCAGCACTCAGGAGACAAAGGCAGGCAGATCTCTGTGAGTTCACAAGGTCAGCCTGATCTACACAGAGTGAATTCCAGGACAGCCAAGACTGTTTCACAGAAGAATTCTGTCTCAACATCCCCCCACCAAAAGAGAGAGAGAGGGAGGGAGGGAGGGAGGGAGGGAGGGAGTAGGGAGGGAGGAGGAAGAAGAAGAAGAAGAAAGTGTTACAGCTGGGTAGTGGTGGCACATACCCTTAGTCCAGCAACGAAGAGATAGAGGCAAGCACAGTTCTATGAGTTCGAGGCTAGTCTGGTCTACAGAGCAAGTTCTGGGGCAGCCAAGGCTACAGAGAGAAACCCTGTCTGGAAAAACAAAAACAAAAAATAACATCCCTGGAACTACAACCCAGAAGATATTTTACACAGACCATATAATAGTATACCAAGTTTGGATTCCACAGCCTGAGTGCATTCAAGGTTCCTAACAGTAAAAATAAAAAAGAAGTGATGATTCACTCCCAGAATCCCAGCCCATGGGAGGCCAAGGCAGGATTTACTTAGGAGTCTTAGGCCGGCCTGGCCTACAGAGTCAGTTCATAACCCAGGTTCTGTTATAAGTTTGTAGAGTGAGTCTCTAAATCAGTGGTTCTCAAACTGTGGGTTGTAACACCTTTGGAGGGAGGGAATCAACAATCCTTTCACAGAGGTTGCGTAAGACCATAAGAAAACACAGATATTTAAAACTATGAAACATAACAGTAGCAAAATTATAGTTATGTAGTAGTAATGAAAATAATTTTATGGTTAGGGATCACTACAACATCAACTACCTTAAAGGGTTGCAGCATTAGGAAGGTTGAGGACCACTGCTCTAAATCAACAGGACAAGGTGTAAAACAAAACTTCTGAAGAACCATAGGGACTAGGTACTAGGGCCAGAGTGATCGCTCAGCAGGTGAACATAATTGCAGAGCAACCGTAATAGAGTTCTGCCTCCAGAACCCATAGTGGAAGAACTGACTCCATGTTGCTCACGGTCCAGGAGTGCCAGCCCTCCCACATCACAACATAATAAAATTAAAACACACACACACACACACACACACACACACACACACACACACACCAACACTATATGGGCAGGCTGCAAAGTTTACACAGTAACCAGAACTTAAATCAAAATGCATAATGAATTTGAGGTTTCTGGCAGAGCTAATCTGTGCCACATCACATAACTTCACTGAAGCCTAATTATGACACACACAGGCACTTCATACAGAGGGTACACCATCAAGTTACACAATACCATCAAATCTGCCCAAAAGATCTCAGCCTACTTTTCAAACTATTGTGTGTTAAAATTACAGTGGGTTTTAAAAACTTTTATTATACTTATTAGCAGCATGTATGTGTGTTTGTATATATGGACATCCACATGTGTACAGTGCCTGTGGGGGTAGAAGAGGACACTGAAACTATATGGATGGTTGTGAGCACCATGTGGATACTCTGAACCAAAACCAGGTCTTCTGCAGCAGCCTGTTGGCCAGTTTTATGTCAACTATACACAAGCTAGAATCATCAGTGAGGAAAAAGACTTCAATTGAGAAAATGCCCCCATAAAATGGAGCTGTAGGAAATGCCTTAGGGTATCTTAATTAATATTTGAAGGGAGAGCCCAGGCCATTGTGGGTGGTGCCATCCCTGGCCTGGTGGTCCTGGGTTCTATAGGAAAGCAGGCTGAGAAAGCCATGAAGAGCAAGCCAGTAAGCAGCTCCACTCTAAGGACTCTACAGCAGTTTCTGCCTGCAGGTTCCTGCCCTTCTTTTGATTAACTGTAATATGGAAATGTAAGTCAAATAAACCCCTTCCTTCCTGAGTTGCTTTTAGTCATGGTGTTTCATGACAGCACTATTAACCCTAACTAGAGCAAAAAACAAGTGCCATCTTTGCCATCTCTGTAATCCCAACTGCAGAGTTTTTAATAACATACAAAATCTGCTTTTACAGAAAACATAATGATTAATTTTAGAAAACAAAGACTTTTAATATTTTCCTACAGTTCATCCTTAGCAGGTATTAGGCACTGCATCAGAAGGTTTGAATTTTTTTTTTGGGGGGGGGGGAGGGTTGAGATGTAGTGTTGAAGCCTGTCTTAAAACTCAACTCTGCAGCCTGCCTGCCTCTGCCTCCCAAGTGCTGGGATTAAACCCCACCTGGCTCTGAGATTTTTTTTTTTTTTGTTTTTTTTCCGTTGTTGTTTTAAATCTTTCTACTTGAATTTTTGCTTGATAGGATCAGGGCAGAATTTCCAACCATTCTGAAATAGCCTTCAACATACTGCTACCATTTTGTACTAGGTATTTACATGAAGCAGTCATCTCAGCACTGACTGTTATAAAATCAAAGAATCGATCAACTCTGAAATGTGCTGAAGATGTTATATATCTTGCAACATCAAATATTCAACAAATATGTAATAATGAAAAAATAAATGTAATAATGGGAAAATAAACACAAATGACTCATACAAATTTGTTTTAGTCTTCAATAAATGGTTAAAGTTCATTTATATCAAAGAATTACTTTAGTTTCTTTTTGTTTATTATCAGTAAATGCTTGATCTGCATTCTTATTTGTATTACACCCACATACTCTGACTGCAGAAAAATTTCTTGAACAAAAATGGTCTCTAGTGGAGCAAATTTAAGCTCTGGTATGTACAAAATAAACAGCACACATACACCTTGACAGACATTTCATCTCACAATAAATCATGTGTAATTACAACTGTAAACATTCACAGCTGAGCCACAGAGGACTGGGATTCTACAATGCTACAGGAAAGAATGGAAGGAGAGCTCAGAATGTTTTTGTTTTCTTTTTCTTTTTTTTAAAAGATTTATTTATATAATGAATACAGTGTTCTGGCTGCATGTCAGACAAGAGCACCAAATCTCATTACAGATGGTTGTGAGCCACCATGTAGTTGCTGGGAATTGAATATAGGACCTCTGGTAGAACAGTCAGTGCTCTTAACTCTGAGCCAACTCTGTAGCCCGAGCTCAGAAATTTAAGACAGATAATTTAAAGTATCTTGTATGATCTGGTATGTCAAAACTGATGCAATCAACTTTAAAGTTGTTTTTTCCTAAGGGACAGGAAATAATAATAAAATTTCCAAACCTGAAAGATAAATTTCCAGTTTTTTAAGGGTCTATAGAATGCAGCTTAAAAAAAAGATATTTATTTATGTATATGGGTGTTTTGTCTGCATGTACATTTGCACACCAGAAGAGGGTATTGGATCCTATAGATTCTAGGAGTTAAACTCAGTACCTTTGAAAAAAGAGCCAGTATCCTTAACCACTGAAGCATCTCTCTAGCCCTGGAATGCTCTTAAAATAAAAAAAAAGCTGGGGTGAGGGGAATGGAAATGTAACTCAGTTGGAAGAGTGCTTGTCTACCATGCTGGGGGTTCCATCCCCATTACCACATTAACGAAAAAAAAAATCAGGTGCTGGAGAGCCTAACCCTAACCCAGAAGCACAGAAATTAGTAATACTGACTGTTCTTCCAGGTCATGAATTCAATTCCCAGCAACCACATGGTGGCTCACAACCATCTAAAATGAGATTTGATACCTAATTCCAGGTATTCTCCTTCTTCTAGCCTCTAGAGGGACCAGGTATTAATGTAGTGCACAGACATGCATGTAGACAAAAGACCCATACACATAAAAATAAAATTGGAAAAAAAAGGCTTGTCACTTAAGAAAGTTCAGGGCTGGATAGATGGCTCAGAGGTTAAGAGTACGGGCTGCTCTTCCAAAGGTCCTGAGTTCAATTCCCAGCAACCACATGGTGGCTCACAACCATCTGTAACGAGATCTGGCGCCCTCTTCTGGTCTGCAGGCAAACTTGCAAGGGAACACTGTATACATAATAAAGAAAAAAAGAAAGTAAGTTCAAGGTCACCCATCCTCTAGACCAGCCTAATATACATGAGATCTCATCTCAGATTGCAAAAAATTTTCAAGAATGAAAACTTGAATTTGGATCCTCAGCACCAGGTAAAGGACCAGATGTAGCACACAAATCTGTAAACCCAGAGCTGGGGTAGTGTGATTCTGTCCCACTGTTGGGATAAATCTTGAGCTCCTGATTCAGAGAGACTCTGTTTCCAAATAATAATATTGAGGGGTGGGAGGGCAGTTAAGAACATATTCTTGCAGAGAGCACAAGTTCAGTTCCTAGCATCCATGAAAGGCATCTCACAACTACCTGTGACTCTAGCAACAGGGAATGCAAAGCCTCAGGCCACCAACACCTGCACTCAAGTGCACATATCCACAAACACACACACACACACACACACACAATTAGAAATAATAAAAATAAGTTTTAAAAAAGATTGAGATTGATAGAGAAAGATGCCTGGTTCCTTTGGCACCCACACTCACGTACACACATGTGCATGCACACCCATAAGCACAAGTATATATACCACACCCACACAATATTTTTAAAAGGGCTTAAAATGTCACAAGCAACAGTGAAAGGAAGCTGTGGAGATTCTGCTTCTACTTTTTGAGTGAAAATTTTTTTAAGATTTACTTATTTATTATGATTTTGCAGTGTTCTGTCTGCCTGTATGCCTGCAGGGCAGAAAAGGGCACCAGATCTCATTAGAGATAGTTGTGAGACATCATGTGGTTGCTGGGAATTGAACTAAGGACCTCAGCCAGTGCTCTTAACCATTGAGCCAACTCTCCAGTCCCCCAAATAATGTTCAATCTTGAATCTCATACCCGGCAAGATTATTGGTCAATAAGAAGGTGAAATAAGAAAGTACCATGCATGTGTCAGGAAGTTATCAAGGGGATATATTCCAAAGAAAATAAATAAACAAAACAGGGGGAAAAGATGATTCAATATAGAAGAGCAAAGAAAAATTTAAGGAAGACATAACGAGACATCCCAAGATAAGAATGTAAATGAACATAGATGAAGACTATCAATCCAGACTGTATTAAAAAGAACTGGTGCTGGAGAGATGGCTCAGCAATTAAGAGCACTGACTGCTCTTCCAGGGACCCAGGTTCAATCCCCAGCACCCACATGGCAGCTAACAACTGTTTGTAACTCCAAGATCTGACACCCTCACACAGACATACATGCAGGCAAACACCAGTGTATAGTAAAAGAAAAATAAATAAACTTAAAAAAAAAGAACAAAGGGGATAGAATTTTTTGGCAAACATTTCTAGTCCCAACACTTGGAAATGAGAGGCAGAAGAATCTTCAGTTCCAGGCCACCTGGCTGAATAGTGATACCATCTCAAAAAGCCAAAAACAAAGAAAATAAAGAGGGTAATGACTTCAGGAAAAAACTCAAAATGAGGCCACTCTACTCCAAAAGAATGTATTAATTTCTACATAAACATCAACTGGTTGACAGGAAATTATATCATAATAGTCAATATGGTTCAACTATACTTACTATATTAACAGATGCTAAAGTAAGTATATTGAGAAAAGGGAGGGGTAGTGTAAATTTAGGTGGAGCTGATAATGTAAATACCAAGGAATATTTTACTTCTGAGGAAAACTATAGTAAAAACGGGCACACCTTTAATTCCAGCACTTAGGGAGGCAGAGTAAATTCGAGGCCAGCCTGATGTACAGAGTGATTTCGGGGACAGTCAAAACTACACACAGAAACCTTGTCTCAAAAAGCAAACAAAGAGAGAAGGAAGGAAGCTAGGCCTAGTGATACACATTCTTGATCCCAACACTCTGGGTGGCAAAGACAGGTGGATCGATATTAGTTTAAGGTCTGTGAATTTGTGATTAGCCTGGTATACACAGCAAATTCCAGACAGCTAGAACTACACAGTGAGACCAATAGAGACAAATTTAAACAACAGAATTAAAAAAATGGAGCAGTGAAGAGGCAATAAACTAAGGTATTTATCAATCTAAAGTGAGGTATCATCTAAAGTATAGAGACTGGAACAGGGGTGGCAGTTCTTTTCCACTATCCTATTTTAAAATTGAGGAATTTTAATGGTCACAAAACAAAAAACTTAAGAGACACTTAACTGTATATAAATTCAGCCTCTAGTTTGTTCTAATGTAAATAAAGACTGAATTGCTGATAAAGCCAAGGTTTAAAGTCTGGTATAAATATATTACAATCTTATGTCTTCAATCTTGGCCCCACCACTGTAAAGCGGGGCACGTTACCTAATCAGGCAGTAAGGCAACCTCCTCTTCAAGTGGTTTTTGCAAGGATAATTATTGAAAGACATCTGATGTAGACAGGGTTGACCCATAATGTATTTTACTACTTTCTGTGAGTCTTTCTATTTCTCAGTTAGAAGCCGTCATTCTGACCCCAAGCTGGCTTGTTGGTTACAAAGCGTAAGAGAATGGACACATGGACAACTCAGCACGTATCCTTGTTCGTGCTGGAAAATCATTCGTGATGAGCATGCAGACTTATCTTTGTATATGAAGGGCAGCATTATTCTTGTTATATGAAGAGGATTATCTTCATTATCCACATTCTGGATTACTGCCAGCTCTCAAGAATTATCCCAATTAGTCTACAGTATTGGGACAGTATCATTTTTTTTCTCATTTAGGTCTACTTTGCAGTGTTGCTAAGGTCTTAAAACAAACAAACAAAAACCCAGAAACTACAATTCATCAGGTCTCATTCCCACATTTTCAATGACCTACTTCACAATCCTTCCAACAAAAGTCCCATCTGTACACCATGGAAAGAGAGAAATCAGCTCAATTCAGTTAAATGAATTGTCATAGCCAACATTTAGATTATTAGTTACACCTAAATTCACAATCCCAACAAAGTACAAAGATAAGAAAACAAGAGTAATAAGGGATTATCCTTTATCAGCAAGTCAGTCATCTAGCCAATCAAAAGTCTTGTCTTTGGTTTTGGTAGCTCAGAGCATCTGCAAATCCAGTTTCAGAGGCTCTAACGCCCTCTTCTGGCCTCTGCAAGCACCAAGCACCATCACGATGCACTTACATACACGCAAATAGACACTCATACGCAGAAAACCTAAAATATTTTTTAGAAACAAGTTATTCTGGCCGGGCGGTGATGGTGCACGCCTCTAATCCCAGCACTCGGGAGGCAGAGGCAGGAGGATCTCTGAAGAGTTCAGACCAACCTGGTCTACAAGTGCTGGTTCCAGGACAGGCGCCAAAGCCACAGAGAAACCCTGTCTCGAAAAACCAAAAACAAAACAACAACAACAAAAAAAAACGCAAACAAACAAACAAACAAAAGAAACAAGTTATTCTGAAAACTAATACTGTGCTCTTCCGTGCTTTCATTCATACTAGGAAAAGTTCGCATCTACTTCAAAGTTACTGTAAATCCACTTTACTTTCTCTCAGGCCTTCCTCTTAAAATTAGGTGCCACATAAAACAGTAACCTACCAAGAATAAATTATTTCAGCAAAACTGTAAAGTTAAACCATTCTCAATTTTCTTTCAAATTTTGGACTTTAAAATGGGAGGGTGGAAGTCAGGTATGACTGCACAAGTCTTTACTTCCAGAATTTCAAGAGTCTGAGGCAGGTGGATCTCTGAGTTCAAGGACAGCCTGGTCTATATATGAGTTCTAGGGGCAGCCAGGAGTACGTAATGAGACCCTGTCTCAAAATATATATAAGTAAATCAGGCATGTTGCTTTACCTGTAACCCCAGCACTTGAAAGGCTGAGGCAGAACTGTTCTGAATTCAAGACAACCATGGGCTATGTTATCAAGGAACGAAAAGCAAAGAAAGTGACAGTGAGGTGGGGTTTGAAGGAACTGTGTTAAGAGAAAAAAAGGATAGGTGTTAGTGTTTAATACAATATTTCGAAAGCATTTCTCGGTTGTCGATTCTGATAGTTTACCAAACCTAAGTTTAAGCCTTAAAACCAATTATTTGAAACTTCTCAATTGCAAAGCGGGTCGGAAGCCATTGCATTCAACCCTCTCATTCTTTCTGGCCGACGTCCCTGACTCCAGCCACCCTCCCTTTTGCTGTTCCCACTGCGAGCCTCAGCTAACGCCTGGCGGTTTCCCTTGCTTCTACCGCTCACACAGCCGACCAAGTTGTCATTGCTATAATTACCACACCCCCGTCAGCAGCTCCAGGCCCGCGTAGTTATGACATCTGTAAACTGCAGCCTCCCGTCTCCACCCCCACCTCCCTCCAAACACCGACCCGGGCGGTAACCTGCCAACTCCCGGACAGGCCCCGCACGCCCGGGACTTCGGCCACCGCACTCCGCGCCGCTCGCCCCCGCCCTCCGGCTAGCGCGGCGCGCAGACTCCGCGCCGCCGCCCGGCGCCCCGCAGTCCCCGCCGCCGCTGCCATCGCCGCCCCGCCCCGACCGGCGTTCTTCACAGCGAGCACCAGCGTTCCCCACCCCCACCCCGCTTCGCCTTCGTCGCCGCCGCGCTGCCGTTAGGATCGCCGAGCCCGTGACGCACGGGAGCAACGCGAAGGTCCGGTCCCTGACGCGTCAGCGCCAGCTCCGGCCGCCGCCCGCGTCCGCCTTCGCCCCGGGGCCTCCCTCGGGTCCGCGGAGGGAACCTAGTGCCGCCCGCCGAGGGGGAGGGGCCGCGGGGAACCCCCTCACTCACCGGCTCCTCCAGGCGACCGGTCCCGGTGCCACTGCGAGGGTGAAACGCGCACTCTTCTCCCGCCCGCTGCGCCTCTTCCCGCACAACCTTGACCAGGAGGCGCGCACCACGGCGGCGCTCAGCAGGCCTCGCTCTCCGCTACCGCGCACCGAGCCGCGAGACCCAGTGCAGCCGGCGTGCGCAGTGCGCCTGCGTGCGGGGGCCGGTCTGCGCGCCTGCGTGCGCCTTTCCGCCGCCCGCCGCAGGGGCTGCCGGGAAGCGGAGGCTCCGAACGTTCTTCCCAGAGTGGATGCGCTAGGTTTGGAGCGGCCGCGGGTGGTGGGGGAGCAGCGGCCCGGGCTCTGAGTGGGTCTCTAAGGACGAGGTTTGCTGTCAGTAAAAGTAAAGACAGGTAGAAGTTGTGTCCTAACTAAGCTCTTCTAGAACGGACCGCTCCCCGTCACATCTCCATAGCTACCCTCTCACATGGTAGGTACCGCACCCGGAGCTTGCTTATTGGATGAACGATGGCATGGTTGGAGGCTGAGGGAGTATTACAAAATACGTCAGTGTCTCACGTTCAAAGAATTCGCAGCTCGTCTGCCGGAACCTTCTGGGTATTCTCTTCGGCTTTCTCCCATTTTGCCTTGTAATTTATTAGTATCCTAAAACATTAAGAAATTAATTTTTGAGCCTGGCTTGATAACGCACGCCTGTGTTCCCAGAACTAGAAAGGTTAAGGCAGGAGAATGGCGAATTTTTGACTAGAATGGCTATGTAGGAAGACCTTGTCTCAATAATAATCATTTTTAGTTAAAAAAAACAAAAAACAAAACATTTGCTTTGACATGAGCAATTTGCTCTCAAACAAACTGTTTAGAAAAAATGATTATTTTTCTTTTGGGGAAGTTGAGGTCACGGGAAAATCTCACACACAAGACGTGGCTTAACGAGTCGGTTTAAAAGGAATGTTGAGGAGCAACAGACAGTGTCGATACATTTATAAACGTAAGAAAGAGAGAACCCTCCGCGGTGCAATGTTCATTTGGCTTGGCTCCAGCGCTGGTTTTAATAAATTTAACACAAACTAGAGTCACCTGGCAAGAGGGCCCCTGAGTTGAAGAATGGCTCCTGTCAGATTGGCCTGTGGGCATGTCTGTGAGGCATTTTCCTGACTCATGATGGGCCCAGCCCCCGGTGGACAGTGCCACCCCTGGGCTGTAGAAGATAGCAAGTTGAGAATGAGTCACTGTAACCACGTTCCTCATGGTCTGTTCACCTACAGCCTCCAGGTTCCTGCTTTGAATTTCTGCCCTGGCTTCCTTCAGAGATGTTCTGTAAGCTGGAATGCTTGCCTCCAAGTTGCCTCGTTTAATGCTATTCAAGCAATAGAGCAAAGTAGAACAACCTCCTCCTTCCCATGGTCCTTCTTTCCCTTTCTTCTGACTCCTGCATCAGTATCCCCTTCTCCACTAACAGTGCGTTTATTACAATTAGAACTAAGCTTGAGTAAGGCAGTTGGGGAAAAAGAAAATGTTCTATGAGAGAGTCTTAGGGCCAGTGTGCTGGCTAGTTTTATGTCAATTTGACACAAGCTAGGGTCATCTGAAAGGAGGAACCTCAGCTGAGAAAATTGAGCCTCCATAAGATCCAACTGTAGGGTATTTTCTTAATTAGTGATTGATGGGGGAGGGCCTGGCCCATTGTGGGTGGTGCCATCTCAGGGCAGATGGTCTCAGGTTCTATAAGAAAGCAGGTTGAAGACGAGTGTGTGTTGCACACCTTTTCCCCAGCACTCTGGAGGCAGAAGCAGGTGGATCTCTAGGATCTTTGTGAGTTTGAGGCCAGCCTGGACTACAAAGCGAGTTCCAGGAAAGCCAGAGCTATACAGAGAAACCCTATCTCAAAAACAAAGAAAGAAAGTAAAAAAAGAAAGCAGGTTGAACAAGCCAGTAAATAGCACTTTTCCATGGCCTCTGCATCAGCTCCTGCCCCTAGTGTTGTAATAAAAAAAAAAAAACAAAAAACACTTTCTGAAGCAAGTTCATATGGAAGGATTTTATTAGGGGAAAGGGAATGTAAAAAGAGGGAAGGGGAGTGGGGAGCCCAGCCAGCCTCTGGGGACAGAAGCAGAAGAGAGAGGCAGAGTGAGTGGAGCGGGAGGGAGAAAGATGGAAGATGGGCAGTGCCCTTTTAAAAGGGAACTTAGTGAATGTGCACAGGAGGTGCTTTTAGTGGCTACAACCTGTCAGAACTCCCAAGACAGGCCAGTACAGACAGAGATGCCTGATTACTAACACCTAGGTTCATGCCCTGTTGGGGGTTTCTGTCCTGGTTTCCTTCAGTGATGCACTTAGATGTGGAAGTATAAGCCAAATAAACCCTTTCCTCCCCAATTTGCCCTTTGGTCATGCCGTTCCACTGTAGCTATAGAAACCCTAATTAAGGGGGCTGGAGAGATGGCTCAGTGGTTAAGAGCATTGCCTGCTCTTCCAAAGGTCCTGAGTTCAATTCCCAGCAACCACATGGTGGCTCACAACCATCTGTAATAAGGTCTGGTGCCCTCTTCTGGCCTTCGGCATACACATAGATAGACTATTGTATACATAATAAATAATAAATAAATATTTTAAAAAAAGAAACCCTAATTAAGACCGGCAGGTATTCCTGACTGTAGCTGAGGTGATGTCTGATCATTACCAAGAGCTAAGACTCATTATTCAGAGTAGTCTTCATGGAGGCTGGTTTATTCCCTAATCCACCCTCAGTCCTAGGTAGATCCTTAAGAGTCCCAACCAAGAGTCACAGGTATCCACTAGGGTCTGTTCTCTTTTGCAGGGCCTTCTCAACCCCATGAGATAACCAAAGCTCTGCTTAGTGTCTTAGTTGTTGCTTGAACTCACAAAGATCTACCTGCCTCTGCCTCCTGGGTGCTGGAATTAAAGGCATGTACTACCACGCTCAGCCCATGAATGATCTTGTATATATACTAGTATATATACTATGTACAAGTAAACTGCCTGATGTGGGAGAGTCTTCTGTTTTGTGTTGATTTCATTGGTTAATAAACTGCCTTGGTCCTTTAATAGGACAGAAAATTAGGTAGGCGGAGTAGACAGACAGAATGCTGGAAGAAAGATGCCGAGTCAGGCAGTCGCCATGATTCTCCCACCCGACACAGCCGCAGGTTAAGATCTTCTGGTAAGCCACCAACCTGTGGTGCTACACACATTATTAGAGATGGGTTAATCAAGATGTGAGAATTAGCCAGTAAGAGGCTAGAGCTAATGGGCCAAGCAGTGTTTAAAAGAATACAATTTGTGTGTTGTTATTTCAGGTAAAGCTAGCCGTGCAGGAGCTGGGTGGCAGGAAGCAGTCCGCAGCTCCTTGCTACAACTGTCTTTTTAATTTAAAATGTATGTTTAAGAGTATTTTGCCTGTGTGTATTTATGTACGCCATATTGTGCATCTTCTGTGTAGAAGATAGGTACCAGATCCCCGGAACTGCAATTACTGACAGTTATTACTGCCATGTGGGAGTTCACATGTGCTGGGTACCTAAGCCCAGGTTCTCTGCAAGAGCAGCAAGTACCTTTAACCACTGAGCCATCTCCAGCCCCAGGACACTACATCTTTAATTACATCATTAGATGTGGTAGGCAGAACTCTAAAATAATCTCCGTGATCTCTGATTCTTGGTGTTGCTCTGTATAGTCCCCACCCCTTGAATAGGACCCCTTACTAATTCCTAGACAACAGATAGATCTAGGATTATAGAAGGCTTACTGTGATAACAGTTCATTTTGTAATACTTTGTGTATTATGGAACTAAAAATTCATGCTAGCCTTAAAGAAGCAATTTGTTGTCACTTGCCTATAGAAGGCCACCTGGTTGGGCCTGGAGAGATAGCTCAATGGTTAAGAACACTAGCTATTCTTCTAGAGGACCCAGATTCAATTCCCAGCACAGATATGGCAACTCACAAACAACTGTTTGTAACTGCAGTTCCAAGGGATACAGCACCCTTACACAGATATTTACAGGCAAAACACCAATGCATATATCAAAAATAATTTTTTTTTAAAAAAAGGACACCTGGTTGGGTCTATGGATGGCCTGTAGGACCTGAATAGCCTTTAGCTAGCAGTGAGAATCACAGGAAATGAACTCTGCTAACAGCCTGAGTGATCTCGAAAGCAGACCCTTACGGACTTGAGCCTTCATACGTGAGGAACATGTATTTTATTGCCACTTTGATAGGCCCTGAACAGAGGATCCGGGTAAGCTGTGAACACTCTATGGCCAAAGGAAACTAAGATAATAAGTGGGTATTAAACCACTAAGTTTGTGGTAACACATTACATATCATTTGCAAACTAAACTAATACACTGGGCATTGCTTGGTTATTTCTCCAAGATATAGTCTACAGTTTATAAGATTCCATTTCTGTGCATATTTGCTAATATTTGGAACATAAGTTTATAAACACTCATCTTTCAGCTATTTTCATCTATTTTTAAACTATTTTCATTTTATATATTTGTTACTTTTTACTTTGTTTCATGGAAGTTTAAACCCAACTGACCAGATATCTGTGATACATTTTTTTGTTTGTTTGTTTTGTTTTTTTGAGACAGGGTTTTTCTGTGTAGCCCTGCCTGTCTTAAAACTTGCTCTGTAGAACAGACTGGCCTTGAACTTACACAGATCTGCCTGCCTCAGCCTCCTGAGTGCTGGGATTAAAGGTATGTGCTACCACCGCCTAGATACAATTTTACTTATTTATTTTTGGATTTTTTTTTTTTTCGAGACAGGGTTTCTCTGTGGCTTTGGAGCCTATCCTGGAACTAGCTCTGTAGACCAGGCTGGTCTCGAACTCACAGAGATCCTCCTGCCTCTGCCTCCCAAGTGCCGGGATTAAAGGCGTGCGCCACCACGAGACAGGTTTTCTCTGTTTGCCCTGACTGTTCTGAAACTAGCTTTGTAGACAGACTGGCCTCAACCTCACTGAGTTCCACCTGCTTCTGCCTCCCAAGTGCTGGGATTATAGGTGTGTGCCACCACCACCCAGCTGGACGCAATTTTAAAACAAACTAATAAAAAAAAAAAACCTGAAGGTCGAGAGTGAGAAGATACCTCAGTCAGTAAAATACTGGCCACTAGGGTCTGAGGACTTCAGTTCAATCTCCAGCATCCAAGCAGAAGGTCAGGTAGGTTGCTACAGGCTTTGAATCCCAGTTCTAGGGCAAAGACAGGTGGATCCCTAGGATTTGCTGATCACACAGTTTGGCCTAGTGACCTAATCAGCATGCCCCAGAACCCACTGAGAAACTTTGTCTCAAAAAAGGGAGGGAGCAAAGGAGAAAGGGAGGAGGGAAAACAAAGCCAAGGTATACAGCACTGCTGAGGAACCACCATCTGAGGTTGCCCACATATGTGGGATTGGAGGCACACTCCTTTAATTCCAGCACTTTGGAAGGCAGAGGCCAGAAGATCTCTGGCCCACATAGTGAGACCCTAACTCAAAACAAAACCTCTGCAAGTTGAACCTGAAAACAAAATGGCCAAGCTAACAAGTATAGAAATAAAAACAAATGTAGATTTAGTACTCAAACATATAAATATAAAAATAAATATTGCCGGGCGATGGTGGCGCATGCCTTTAATCCCAGCACTCGGGAGGCAGAGACAGACGGATCTCTGTGAGTTCGAGACCAGCCTGGTCTACAGAGCTAGTTCCAGGACAGGCTCCAAAGCCACAGAGAAACCCTGTCTCAAAAAACCAAAATAAAATAAAATAAAATAGATATTTACTTGAAATTATACAGTATAGCATATTTCTGTTCTGTTAAATATAAAAGCAAAATGGCAACAGGACTGGTTAAAAATGTCAGTAATAAGAGGAAGGACAAATTAAATAACATGTATGTGGCAATATTTTATAATGCTTATATCCCTTTGCTTTAGGGATCTATTTTATTTTTTCATTACATGTCTAAGTTTTGCAGGATATATTATTCTGTATCTTTCTTTCACATCTGATCTTATGTAATGGTGCTGGGGAATCAAGCCTGGGACTTCATGCTAGACAAGTACATTACCAACTAAACTCTAGCTCCAGCCTCTTCTTCTGTACATTAAAGCCTATAAACATAGGAATAATAGAAGCATGATAAAAGAATTAATTAGATAGCTGTTATCTGTATTCAATAAAAATAATGGCTGGCAGTGGGGCCCACATCTTTAATCCCAGCACTTAGGAGGCAGAGGCAGGCTAATCTCAGTGAGTTCAAGGCCTGCTTGGTCTACACAGAGAAACCTCTCAACAAAACAAGTATTAAAATAATGTATTTCTGTTGAGTATTTTTTTTAAAGACTTATTTATTTATTATGTATACAGTGTTCTGTCTGCATGTATGCCTGCAGGCCAGAAGAGGGCACCAGATCTCATTACAGATGTTTGTGAGCCACCATGTGGTTGTTGGGAATTAAACTCAGGACCTCTGGAAGAGCAGAACTATCTCTCCAGCCCAAGGGTTGAGTATTTTTTATTCTGTTGACTTTTCCATTAATACTTCATAAACTGCCTTCAGGGGACATCTTTTTACATCAAAAGTCAAACATGAAATTAGTCTGTTACAAATAGTATCTTAAAGTTAAGTCTGGGCCTAGTAGAGGTGGATTCAATCTTTATAAGAGCTATATTCTTTGCCTAAAACACACTTCCCGCTCTGCCTTCCTCCCAGTCCTTGACTCATTTGCCCTGTTCTCACTTAAATTTTTTCAAAGACTGTTATCCTCCTTTAGTTACGCCTAATTATATTTGTTCACGTGTCCATCTCTGCCTTTATGATTATTCAGGGTAAAGGGTTTGGGGGGTAGTTGTCTTGCGTGGCATGCACAAAGTGACTGAAGCACTTGTAGTGATCAGTAAATACTTGGTGAATTAAGCCACATGGTGGATGAACAGCATTGATTTTTGTTTGGGTTGGTTTTGGGGGGATTTTTTTTTTTTTGAGCGGGTAAGAGTGGGTGTTTTGTTTTTCTAGACGCGGTTTCTCTGGCAAACCAGGATGGCCTGGAACTCAGAGACCTACCCTGCCCCTGCCTCCCGCATGCTGAGACTAAAGGTGTGCAGAGCCACACCCAGCACTGAGTGGCATTGTTTGATATCACTGAATCCAAACTGAGGAGCAGTCTTTTGATGCCCTTCCAGTTTGCATTATTTCATTGCACACATAACTACTCAGAACCAGTTACTCAGACAAAGGTGATTTATTTGAATTTCCAAAGTACTTTATAAAATCATATAGAAAATCTAAAATCATTCCATTGTCCTATTTTATACTATCATCATTTTAATTGGCTTGAGTTACTTACTAGGAAAAAACATCTTTTGTTATATGTAAAATATTCTTGCTGTTACCTATAGGAAAGGAAATGAAGGATGTCAAGGAGAAGAGACAGTCAAGAGCAAGTTTTAGTTGACATCTGTCCATCCCTAGCCCAGAGGTGAAGAAGGCAGTAAGTTGCTAGTATGTGGTAGATGCCTTGAGTAACCCAGTCATTCTGAACAGATAATCTGTTATATTCAAGCCACTCTTCAAGTCACCGATGATCATTGTTTCAATTCACCCAAAGGCTGCTGTCTGTTAAAATGACGTAGAGATTAAACAGGGCTGCCATTTGAGACCTCCCTCCATGAGTGCGGAGAGAAGACCATCTCTAGTTCTGATGAGTCATCCTGTCCCCACATCTGATGCTGTGACAATGTCCTATCCTGTGTACAAATCCACAAATACTGGGGCATCGCCTGCGTGCCACTAAAAACGACAATGGTTTCAGGGTTGGAAACATTGTCAACCACGCTGTCATGAGCATCTAAGGCCCCAGGACTCAGTGGTGGTGGGGTTATACTTAAATTATTACCCTGACAAAAAGAGCCTGTGAGCACTTCTGCCTCAAACACATATATTAATTTATCAGTGCTAGAGGTTTTCCTGACTTTGTCTGCTAGTTTTTTAAGGCTTTTGGTGAAATATATGCCGGTTCCATAAACTGGGTCTGAAAGAGAAAAAAAATGTTATAATAGATTATGTCTATTTGGGTGCTAATATGTATTTTCTCTCTAGACCTTCACATAATTACCTCCAACACTATCACTGATACCATCAACAATAGTTTGACATTAGAATATATCATTAGAATTTACACCGAAGTCACCAGCTTTCAAAGCAATTTCACAGATTAGATTAAATTAATCTGTAATTTGGATAATATTATCATTTACAGTATGAAAATGTAAGATTCAGACAAATTCTGACTCAAGTCATTATTAACCAGGCAGTTAGCAGCAGTAAGGAAGTCTGTTCTTAAAACACTGGCTGGCTACAGAAGCCACAAATAAGTATCAAAGCAAAGACTCTACAGGAAGACCTTGTCTCAAACAGCAAAACAACAGAAATGAAAACGAGCAAACCCAAACCCTCCAAAACTGTTCAGTCGCCCTTCACTGTAGAGGAACTAAACGCAGCTTAGTGGGCATGTATTAGCATCACAAAGTCGTGGGTTACTCCTCAGCACTGAAAATAAATAACCTCATGTAGAGGTGAACACTCGAAAACTTTGAAGCTGTGTTGCCATTCCTTCCTTCTTTATCCCTTCTATACTGAAGCAAATGCTGACATAGGCTGTAGAGCATCACTGGAAAGTAAAATGCAATACAAGCCATACAAGCCACTTTAAGTTTTCTAGGAGCCACGTTTTAAAAAGAGGAAAGAAAAGAGAAAAAGAATGAAATCAAATTATCAAATTAGAGTCGAAGTATCATTTCAGTGTCTGGTTAATAGTATAATTCATTGGGGGGGGGCAGGGGTTGGAGAGAAGGCTCAGCAGTTATGAGCACTTGTTTTTCAGAGGACCTAAGTTCAGATTTGTGGTGGCTTAAATAGGTATGGCCCACATAGACTCATGTGTTTGAATGTTGAATGTGCTGGGAATCAAAGAGGGAATGGCACTATTAGGAGATATAACTTCGTTGGAGTATGTGTGGCCATGTTGGAGGAAGTGTCACTGTGGGGGCGGGCTTTGAGGTCACATATGCTCAAACTACACCCTATATACTCCTGCTGCCTGTGGATCAAGATATAAAACTCTCAGCTCTTTCTCCAGCACCATATATGCCTGCATACTACCATGCTTCTTGCCATGATGATATAATGGACCAAACCTCTAAAACTGGAAGCCATCCCTAATTAAATGTTTTCCTTTATAAGAGTTGCTGTGGTCATAGTATCTCTTTACCCTATAAAAACCCTAAGACAAGTTCCCAGAGCACATATAGTGGCTCACAACCATTGGATATCTCCAGTTCCAGGGAATCCAGCCTCACTTCTGACCTCAAGAGATACCAAACAAACACATGGCGTGGTGCATATACATCCATGCAGGCAAAACACTACTACACATAAATCTTTTTAAAAGTTGTATACTTTTAAAAATTCACTAGGGAGATATTTTACATTTATTATTGGTTTCAAAATCCAGCATGGGGCTGGAGAGATGGCTCAGTGGTTAAGAGCATTGCCTGCTCTTCCAAAGGTCCTGAGTTCAATTCCCAGCAACCACATGGTGGCTCACAACCATCTGTAGAGAGGTCTGGCGCCCTCTTCTGGCCTTCAGGCATACAGACAGAATATTGTATACATAATAAATAAATAAATATTAAAAAAAGAAACATTATTATAAAAAAAAACAAAATCCAGCATGTATTTTATTTATCTTTATAGAATATTTCAATTCAGATTAGCCACATCTCATGTGCAACAATCATGTGTGGCTAGAGGCTGCCACACTGATAAATGGCATTTCTGTTTTCAAAACATCACAAAGCAATCTCCTTGCATTGTAAACATAGAAGATACAGTGCCAAAATAATAATAGTCTGAGATTAAAAATAAATATTTCTTTGAAAGAGTTTCTTTTTGAATATTGCCTCAAGGACAAAAGAGAAAAAGCAAGCCGGGCGATGGTGGCGCACGCCTTTAATCCCAGCACTCGGGAGGCAGAGGCAGGTGGATCTCTGTGAGTTCGAGACCAGCCTGGTCTACAAGAGCTAGTTCCAGGACAGGCACCAAAGCCACAGAGAAACCCTGTCTCGAAAAAACCAAAAAAAAAAAAAGAGAAAAAGCTTAGAACAAAGCCTTTTAATATACAAGTACACCTATAAAACAATCATGTGTCTATAGTTTTTTAATTCACAAGAAATTCATAAAATTCTAGCTTCCATAGTTTAGTTTTCTGAGGTTTATTTTCAGCTATAGGCTAAGAACCTGAAAGACTGAGAACGTTTTTTTCTGTTTTGATTTTAAACTATAAATGGCAGGAAAATAAAGCATGATGCTCTTAGAGCAGTTTGAAGTCCCTTCTTCCAGCTGGTGCAACCAAATTAATAAGAAGGGGATATAACTAGTCTGACCCAGAAACTATAACCTTCCTACTCCCCAGCCCTTTTTATTTGCTGATCAAAATCCTAAGCCTGTCTGTCCTGATATTGGAATACCTCACTCTCTCTGAAGCATACCTCTCCCCACTGTGTCCCATGAAGCCACAGACTCCCACTGCTGAACCTGCCTGCTGTCTTTCTTGACTCGCAGCTCAGCAAGTATAGCCTTCCTTCTGTTTCCACTTCCCTCCGCCAGGCCAATAGACTTCCAGCTTGCTGGCCTATCCTATTATTTTCTCTCACTTCAATAAAGTAGTCTTTGCGTTCCCTGCTGAGTCTGTTCTGAAATGTTTTAGTGACGTAACCAAGGACCTGCAAAAGGGGTCATGTGAAGACATGAGCTTGACCTCAAATTAGTTCTCTTACTTGCTGATTTTTTTTAAATTGTGTGTGTATGTGTGTGTGTGAATGCTTGTGTGTATGTTTGTACACCATGTACATGCGGTGCCCACAGAGACCAGAAGAGGGCACTGGATCCACCTGGGACTGGAGTTAAAGATGATTGTGCATCACCATGTAGGTGCTGGGAATAAAACCCTGGCCCTGTGGAAGAATAAGTGCCATCTCCAGTCTCTAAAAATTTTGATCTATTCATTTTTATTTTATGTGTGAATGGTTTTGCCTACATGAATGTGTATGCACCATGTATGTTTGGTGCCCAAGTAGTTCAGAAGAGAGCATCAAATCCCCCGGAACTAGAGTTACAGATGGTTGTGAACACTTGTGGGTCCTGGGAATCAAACCTGGGTCCTCTTCTAGAGAAACAAGTGCTCTTAACCACCGATCTTGCTGAATATTTAAAGGCATCATATTGCTGGAAATTACAATCTGGCTAAGAATGCGAGCATGTTCCAGCCTGTGAGGCAATACAAGGTCAGTCACCTGGTTAGGTGACTGGTTAGGCAGCAGACCTAGAAATGAACAAAAGGCTGTAAGGGAGAATTTTCCCTGACTGAGCAATGCTCCCCATTCCTGTCGAGCAGCACAAGGTAAGTAACTGTTCTGTGTTTTTCCTCTCCTCTTTCAAAATGGGAGCCATCACTACACTTTTCCCAATCCTTTACATAGCATTAGCTAATGACAGGGAGGGCACTTCACCTGCAAGACTATACCTGATTCATTCACAGGAGATAGAGGAAAAAAGGGCTAGGCATGGTGGTACTTGCCATTAATCCTGATTTACTAGGGAGGGAAGGCAGCAGCAGGCAGAACTCTGAATTACAGGTCAGCCAGGACTACATAGACTCTGTCTTACAAACAAAACAATACAAAAACAACAAACTAGGGGTGAGTGCAAAACAAGTTTCTTAAATGTAAGTAAATATGCTTCGAACTAAGGAATGGGGTTGGTTCTGATAATTGTTTTGAGATGAAAAGGGCAAAGCAGTGACACTCCACGGTGCTCTCTGCAGGCAGAACACAGACAAGAATGAGATTAAACCTGAACCACAGATCCTGCTGTTCACACTTGCTTCAAGTATCACCCACCAACAAAGGATAAAATATCAACCATTTCCAAAAGACTTCACCTCTAAAGGCCAGTGGCAAAGGATCCCTCCCCACAGCCATACTCTGATGTCTGCTTGTCCTGCCCATGCAGGCAGCCCTGAGGATGAGCCCCGACGATGAGGCCAATACCTACCACAAGGTGTTGTGTACAGTCTGTGAAAGCCGACTCTGCATACCACATTGCAAAACTGATAGGGGACCTGCTGGAACAACCTTTGGCTCCCAGATCCCCTCGGTGTTCTCCCTTCTATCATTTTCTTCTTCTCTTGGAAGGCATTCTTGAGCACACTATTTTGTATCTGTGCCACCTATAAGAAAAGAAGAACTGAATTGGTTTGAAAAACAGCTACTTTAAATTGTCTGCTGTACTATTTGGAAACTACATGTGTGATGTGCATGGAATACATGCATTTTGCTTTTTAACTCTCTCCTAATTTGGCTTCTCTCCAAAATCTACCCCCTTTTCAGTAAGTGCATTTAATAAAGTTAGTTGTATGCCTACAATCCCTGAAAAGGAGTCAGGAGGATCAGAAAGGGATTAAGGACAGTCTCAACTACACAGCAAGTATGAAGCTAGCCTGGGCTATATGAGACTCTGTCTCAAAAAAAGTAACAAAAATCACAGGCTTCGGAAATGGTTCAATTCGTTGGTAAAGTGCTTGGTTTGAAAGCATGAGGACCTGAGTTCTATCCCCAGAATCTGCATTTTAAAAAGCCAAGCATTGTGTCATGAGCTTGTGATCCCAGCACTGGGGAGGGAGCAGGTCCCTGGGGCTCACTAGCTAGCCAACCTAGCCTACTTAGTTCCAAGTAAAAGTGAGAGATCCACCTTAGTCACTGTTCTAGTGCCGTGAAGAGACACCATGACCAAGGCCAACTGATAAAAGAAAGCACTTAACTGGGGACTTGCTAACAGTTTTAGAGGATTAGTCCATGATCATCATAGCAAGAAGCAGACAGGCGAGAGCAGTAGCTGAGAGTTCTACACCCCAATTCATACACAGAGGGCAGAGAGAGTGAGACAGTCAGCCTGGCATGGACTTTTGAAACCTCAAAGTTCACCCCCAGTGATACACCTCCTCCAGTAAGCTCACACCCACTAACACTTCCTCTGGTTAGTTCCACTAACCAGAGACCAATTATTCAAACACGTGGGCCTATGAGGGCTATTCTCACTTGAATCACCACAGGCCTTGTCTCAAAAGGCAAGGTGAGCTGTGGAAGATGTCCTAAGGAAGGACAATAGCCAAGGTTCTCTGGCCTCCACATGTTAGAAACATCAGATTGTCAGAGTTCAGGTAGTTTAGGCACTGACATGCCCCCACCCCCTTTCCTTCATTTCCTTTTCATGGTTTCTTTTATAGCTGAACAACTGAGAGAGATTGTGGATGAGACCCCAGTCAATGGGGAAGGCCACAGTCGCCCCTGTGTTAGATATAAAGCAAGAACTCCCACCAGTCTTCCTGCTCTTCCACTTTGTAAGTAGCACACCCTGCTAATTAGAAGTCAAGTTTGCCTTGTTAAGATACTTCATTGGAGAAGCCTCTTTATTTCAACAGCATACACATACCAGGCAGGTATAGCCTGCTATACACAACAAATCCACTGTGTAATAAGTATGTGCCAGTCACTAGTGCTGGAATGACCAACAATGCTGACATAGTACATGTCCCATTGAAGCTAATGGTTTGTGAGATAAAAGTAGGTAAACAATTGTAGCACAGTGGACTAAGCACTAATGTACTTTCCACTGTTGTGGTCACTGACAGGTAGACCACCTGCTCATGAATCTTGATTCTCTGGCTCTGTAGATCTTGACATCATTTCTACCTCCTGATTCCAGCTACACCCTCAGGCCTGAATTCTCACCCGGTCTTACTCAGGTCCCAGGTGACTGAGCAGCTACCTGCCTGAGAGTCGCAGGTGAAGTTTTATTTTGGCTATAGAACCAATCAATAGCGAAATGAACCAGAGCCTCCCTTGATTACGTATACCTTCACAACCCACAGGCCACACTTCTCAAACTGTCTCTTTCGGTCCTCAAGTTCCTGAGATAAAGGTACTGGGTAACGAAGATATGTGTGAAAATCCTCCATTTCATCCAGTATTTCTTGCTGATTGGTCCACTGTCCTAAAAATGAGCAAGACAAAACCTTGAGGAGATTCGATTAAACAATTTTTTGCTGGGCAGTGGTAGCACAAGCCCTTGGGAGGCAGAGGCAGACGGATCTCTGAGTTCAAGGCCAGCCTGATCTACAGAGCGAGTCCTGGGACAGCCAGGGCTATACAAAGAAAAAACTGCCTTGTGAAAAGGAAATCTAAAAATGTGGAAGGTCGGCCCATTGAAAGCATATGCTCCTGCTGTTTAGAGCACGCAGGAAGAGCTGTACCAGGTACCCAGGAGCTGTTTCTGCTTCAAACAGAAACCCTTGCTCTTCACTGGGCCCTGGCACATATCTAAAACAAGGCAGAAGCCTGCCACCTCTGCCTGCTTGTCTATTTTACTTCAGGCCTAAGTGTATAGGCGTATCTGTTAATAAGGAGTGTCAGTCTATTTAACCTATTTTAAGATGGAAAGCACTTTAACTTTTAGTTACCTTGGAGTCCAGGGACCACAAGGCCTTCCAGGCAGGACAGGCCACTTCCATGGTTAGAACATGTGTCTATGATGGAGACAGATCTTATGGAGTCCAGGTTAGATGACCGTGATTAAAAATTATCAATTTATGAGACCATCTTGCAGGACCCTGAGCGGAGGTAATGATGGACGGGAAAAGCCTTGACAAGGACTGCTTGGTTTCTCTGCCTACCCTCAAAGTGTTTTTTTAAAGATTTATTTTCATTTTATGTGCATGGGTGTTTGCCTGCATGCATTATTTGTGCAACGTGTGTATGCAGTACATGCAGAGACAAGAAGAGAGCATCATATACTCTAGAACTGGAGTTAATAGAGTGTTAGCGACCATGTAAATGTTTGTAAACCAAACCCAGGTTCTCTGAAACTCGAAATCAAGTGCTCTTAATTGCTGAGCCATGTCACCAGTCCCCAATTCATCCTTTAATTAAACCTAAAACTAACATAAATAATCAGAAGAGGAAATGGGAGGTGCTGGGACCCTTTATTGCTTCCTCTTCCCAATGTGAACTGATGAAATCTTTCTCTGTCATTACTCCTATCCCTGATTTTCATACTGGGAAGGACAGCTGAGCTGAGCCTCCTGGGGCTGCAGAGGCTGACCTTCTGCCCTAAAGCTGTTCTAAACTATGATACACTAAGTTATGGGGTGAAATGGATACGTGATGAATTTGTTCTTGGTGAGTTGGGTCCTGAGACTTCAAAAATGGGAAGGGGAGCATTAATTATACTTTTCCACTTAATTTGTTTTAAAAATCACATTTATTTGTTTGTGTGGATGTGGGTATGTGCTGGTCCCCAAGGATATAGAAGAGAAGGCAGCTTATGGAAGCTGGTTCTTTTACACCACATGAGTCCTAGGGATTGAACTCAGGTTAGATGGCAAATGCCTCTACCTACTGAGCCATCTTGCTGGCCATCAAAGTGGCATTTTAAATGAGACAATAGCTTGGTTGGCTGTAGGACTCACAAAGGGTCTCTGTTGGCCCAAGTGCCACAGTTACTCTAATGAGTTTAATCACACTAACTGAGAGGTAGTGGGGGTATATATCTCACCATACCAGTGAGTCCTTTTGTTGGTGACAAAGTTCAAAATAGCAATTTTAGAGAATGAAATGCTGCCAGCAATATATAAATGTAATGAAACTCAAGGTAAGTAATAAGATAGAACATATCTACATTTAATGCTCCATCTGCACAATTGAGCATGTTGGGTTTTTGTGGTGTTTTGGTTTTTGGTTTTTTCGCCCCATGGCTCTAGCAGGTCTTACTTTAGGCTTTCTGTGTAATACCTCTTAAGACAATCCATGTCGTTGCAAGTAAATCCAAAGGAATGTGCTTCTATTTATCAATCAACACCTCTGACAGTAGAGAGACAAAACACAACTTATCAAAGCATTAGGACCTGAGCTGAACATGGTGGCTCACACATCTGTAATCCCAGCACTTGGGAGGCTGAGGCAGGAGGACTGTCCTGATTTCAAAAACCACCTGGGATACATAGTGAGTTTCTGGACAGCCTGAGTTACAGTAGTAGACCTTATCTCAAAACTAAAGCAAAAGAAGGTTAGGAGAGGGGCAGAGACCTGTAATCTCAGCTCTCAGGAACCTGAAGCAAGAGAACACAGAGTTCAAGGCCATCTTTAGGTACACAAGTTTAGGGCCAGCTTGGGCTACTTGAGACCTTTTCTTTAAAAAACAAACAAACAAAAACTGAATAGAGCTGATGGAAATATGAACTTGGAGCAGCTGTGGCTGCCCGTACAAGGCCTACATACAACCAAGCCAGTCAAATCTGTGCGTGTGCAGGGGAGGGCTGCAGGAACTGCCACTTCTAACTAAGGAACTATGGGTATTTGGGCTGCAGTCTGATAGGTTGCTCGCACTCTATTCCATTGGACAGCACTACATTCATGTGTCTATAAAGGCTCCAATTGGACTCCATAGGTTTAAAAATAGGACATAGAGTTAGAAGAGAAATATGGGGGAGGCCAAAGAGGAGCTGGAGCAGAGAAATAGGCTGAATATGATCAAAATACATAACTATATACATGTATGAAAATCTCAAAGAATAAACAAAAATATTTACATCCCCAATCACATGAAGTGAATGATCTAACACTGAACCTGAATGGCTTTTTTTTTCCCTCTCTCAGGCTGTTACTCCACAAATACGAGTACACTCATGATCAGAAGCAACTGTTAGGAGGGCTGATGTTTTTGTTTCAAGACACAGTCTTATGTAAACTAGGTTGGTCTCCAATTCACTCTGTAACTGAGGGTACCTGATCCTCAGAGAGTCTCCGTCTCCCATGTGCTGGGATTACACCTGGCTTTGGGGGACCAGGGTTCACTGGTTTTCTCCTCTCTGCTTCTGTTCCATCTCTTCTCTCTGCGGAGATCTTTGCCCTGACTTAGCAAAAACACTGCCAGCACCAACATCCTTCATCCCTTAGTCAGAAGGACACTTACTTGAATTTAAGAAACTCTTTTTCCTCCTTTATTTATTTATGTTGATATAGTCACAGTACATAGCACTGACTGGCCTGGAATTCGCACAGATACACCTCAAAGGTGCTGGGCTGAAAGTTGGGCGCCAGGATGCCTAGCAAGAGCTTTGACCTTGATATGCAATTACTCACCTAACAAGCCCCGAAGACTTTTCCCCTTTTTTCTTGCCACTTCTTCCTGAACTTCACACAGCATGCCTTCAATATGTATGACGGCTTCAATTAGGTCAGCCTGGGCACCCCTAATCTCCAGAGTGGCCTTTTGTGGACTGACAGTCTCTGAGATGGAGACTCCTGAGGTTGTCTGGAGCTGAGACAGCCTGTCATGCTCTTTTTTCCCAAGGTAGAGAATGTGGTTGTTCTCAATGATGTGGCAGTCCTTGGAAGTCAGCAACCTTTCAATCCATTCTTTGGCCTCACACATCTCTTCCACTTTTACACCCATCAGACTGATGGCAGGGGATCCAGCTTCAAGTCCATGTCTCTGCTCCCCTCTGATCCGCTGTGGGACTGAAGCGACTATCAAAAACATTTATAGAAGGCTGGTGGGTTTTTAAATAGTACAGAACATCACAGCCACTGTTGGCCCCAAGGCTGTGACCGCCACTGTCACCAACAGCAGTTAAGACCTATCTGTAAAAGCTATAAAGGAAGTCTACATGAACAGCTAGCTCATGGACAGCCTCCTTATAAACACACCAGCTAGCTTAGAAGACAACGGATTTATTGTATCTACCCTCTGCTATGTGTGATTTTTCAATTCATAAGTAAGTTTACCTATTCTCACCTGCCAACTGACATATCTTTAGCCTCTTGCTCCTACCAGACTTAAAATCAAACACCAAAAGCTACAGAATTCAAGGAATAAAATATATTTTTTAAAAACAAAAACTGTCCATGCAGTGGTGGTGCACACCTTTAATCCCAGCACTCACGAGGCAGGGGCAGTCAAATCTCCAAGTTTGAGGGCAGCAAGGTCTACAAAGTGAGTTCTAGGATACCCAGAGCCACCAGAGAAGCCCCGCCTTTAGGGGAAAAAAGAAAGAAAAGCTGAGGTTGAGACTGGTAACATGTACTTGTAATACCCACACTTGAGAGGTGAGGCCAAAAGGATCATGAATACATGAAGGTTTTGAGGTCAACCTGGGCAACGTGAGAGCCTGTCTCAAAAATAAAATAGATAGTGGCTCTGGGAAGAGTCAGGAGAGGATTAGGGCAAATGCACTGTATGTAATTCTCAAAGAACTAATCATCACCTTAACTTTTAAAAAAGGTAGCAAGGGGCTGGAGAGTGGCTCAGCAGTTAAGAGCACTGGCTGCTGTTCCAGAGGACCCAGATTCAAGTCTGAGCACCATCTCAGCAGCTCACAAGTTACTGTCTGTAACTTTGGTTCCCTCACACAGACACACATGCAGGCAAAACACTGATGCACATTCTTTAAAAAGTAGCAGTTAGGCAAAATATTCCACAGGAAAGCAAACATGGCTAATACCTATGTGAAAAGATGCTTATCTTGACTGCAATTAGAGAAATGCACCATCACCCACAAGTTGGGCAAAAATTTGGCAGTTTAACAATATCAAGTGAGAAATCTATAGAGCAACTAGAACTCCTAAATATCTATGACATAAAATTGGGAACAGCATTCTTACATAAGTTAAAACCAAAAACTTTTACAAAGCCCACATTCTGGTTTTTTTTTTTTTTTTTTAATTTTATAGCTGAGAGAGAGAAGAGAGACAGAACATTTCATTTCTTCAGGTGTTCAGACTCGGTAGCAAGCACCTTTCCCACCAAGCCATCTTATATGTTCACATTGGAACTAACTGCCCAATGGAAATAAGCTGATGCCCTTCAATAATGGAATATTACTGTACTTATGAAAAGAAATTACCTTTACATGACTGTGCCACAGAAACATATTCTTAGGGGAGACAAACAATTTGAGAACTACTCTAGACATTGTTCTAATAGCTTTAAATATTTTATTTAAGACACGCAACCCTTTGAGACAGGAACTATTTAGTTCATCATACAATTGAGATTCCCAGAGTCGTTGAGTAACTTGTGCATGGTTGTAGGACTAGTTAATCATGTCCACCAAGCTAGTGGGTGGGTGCATCTGACCCTAAAGTTACAGAACTTTCCAGTGGTGATCCTCAAACAACAGAGTAGGGGCTGGAAAGATGGCTCAGTGATGAAGAGGATCCAAGTTCAATTCCTACCACCCACATCAGGCAGCTCACAACCACCTCTAACTCTAGCTCCAGAGAGATCTCTGGCCTCTGAAGGCAAAAATGCACTTATGTGGACATGCCTCTCTCCTCCCATAACTAAACTTTTAAATAAGGACACATGGGTAGGTAGTCAGTACCTATCTTTTTACTGACGCCATAGGTGGGTGGTACCAGGAGCTCTGGAAAGCAACAGGGCAGCACTAGAAGGAAGGAGCAAGGGAGCTGAGTTGAAAAAAGGGCCAATGTTTAAGACAACAGAAGTGAAAAGGGAATTTTAATAGGAGTATACTTTTTGCTGTTTTAAATACTTATTTGGGAATTTACATTACTTTCTGGAAAGACACAAAAACCATACATAGTGGTACTTTCTTGAGCCGTCATTATTAGGAGAGAATAATTACTTCAGACAACTAAGTTGTTTAGATCATTACGGGCAACTTTTCTAAGCACTAAAATGCATTCAATTAACTATTTATTATGTAAATATTCCTAATGAAAGTATGCTTCTCTTTATCCCTGGCTAGTTTAATCTTTCCTTGATAATCGAAGACAATCCGTATCAAACATTCTGAATGGCAATTATTTTCCTGTGGTTTCTAATTTCTTTACAGATATTTTCAAGAACTACTGTCTTAGTCACAATCCTTGTCTCTGTGCTTCAGTTTGATGACATAGAGAACTTTTACATCCCGTTTTTGCATTAGCGTTACCTAGAACTCTTTCCTGTTCCTCTATATTCCATGTGGATCCCCAAACTTTATTTGTTGGCTCCTACTGGTTTGATTTATCTCAAGTGCTGCCCTCTCCCTCCACTGCTGGCCAATGGCAATCTCCGCATTTCAAAACTCACCTTAAAATCATTCTTGTTCATGCAGCCATTCTTGTTCACCCCCAGCCTGAAGGAATCTTTCCCTCTTCTACTCTATCCAAGGAGTCTGACCATGTGCCCCTTTTATTTGTCTCCTGGAATTGGTTTAATGCTTTGTAATTTTAATTTACAAAACATTTTTTGATAATTGGAAATTATCAAAATAGTGTCTATTATTTAAATTACCAGTTCATGATTGCTCTCCCTTTCTCTCTGTGAATGTGCATACATGTCACATGTACTACGGTATACATTTGGAGGTCAAAGGACAATTGGTGAGAATCAGTTTTCTCCTTCTACCACGTAGGTTATGGACTTGAACTCTGACCAACAGGCTTGGCAGCAGGTGCTCTCACCTGATTACACATCTCACCAGTTCATAGTCACCTATCGTAATCATCCTCACTTTACAGACAAATCTATATAGGCTCCTAAGACTCCCAAGACTCGTGACAGAGCTACCCTTCTGTCAGCACAACTGAGCCATTACACATTCCACCCCAGTCCATTCACATTCCAGTGAAGGAATGGAAGTCTGAGACAAAATTAATACCACTAGCATACACCATTCAATATTGGTTTAATCCATCAATCCCTGGAATCCAAAACCTAGCTCAGCGGTGAAATCAACTAGACAGTTCTTAAAGAGATCTGCTTGACCCTAGACCAGAGTTACTGAATCAGAATCTATAATCAGAATATATGGGCAGGCACCCCACCTTTTTCTTTCATGTAGCGCAGGATGGCCTCAAACTTGCTATCTAATGAGAATGACCTGAACTCCCGATTCTCCTGCCCCCACCCTGATGCCTGTAGGACTCTTAATTTCTCACTCACCACTGCTACTGCTGAGACTCAGCTCACTGGACCTCTTCATCATTTCATCACAAAAAGCCTAAAATGAGCAGAGCAAAGCAGTCATAACAGGGAGGACAGTGTTCCAAAAAAATCTCAACCTGCACACACCACAGCACTCTCAGACAGTCCTTAGGCCAAAAGCAGGCTTTAAACAGCCCAAGAGAACAACATGAGCATTAGGAGCTACTACAACAGCGGTTCTCAACCTGAGGAGATATCAGATATCTACATTATGAGTCACAACAGTAGCAAAACTATAGTTACAAAATAAAAAAGAAATAATTTTATGGCTGGGGGTTACCACAACATGAGGAACTGTATTAAAGGTCACAGGATCACTATATTAGAACATCTGAGAAATGAATACAGGTAAAAATGAAAGAAAACTAAAACCTGGTAGGATTTAGGCAAAAAACCATAAGCATTCATCCATTCAACAGGTATTAATGTAGGTACTGAATTAAAGCTCAAATAAAAATATAGATCACTTCTAGACATTATGAGCACACCAAACTGTTTTATATGAGTTAATTATTGTAAAGTACTTAAAACTGGATCTGACTCATAATGAATATAGATATATGTTAGATATGGTAATAATTGTTTCAAGATAGTCTACAGGAAAAGAGACGTTATCCAATACCTTTCTTCTTCAAAGGTGATACAGTAGCAATAATTACTTTATTGAGAAATGATAATATTTATGAGATAAAGAGTAGATTTTGCTTTATCTGTACTTTAAAGTGTGTGTGTGTGTGTACAGGTTCTCACTGTCTCACTATGGCTCACATTATAGCCCTGGATGGCCTGGAACTCAGAGATCCTCTTTTTTTGAGGGGTTGATAGAGACAGGGTTTCTCTGTGTAGCCCTAGTTGTCCTGGAAAAACTCTCTGTAGACCAAGTTGTCCTTAAACTTAATCAGAGATCCACCTGCCTCTGCCTCCTGAGTGCTAGAATTAAAGGCATGCGCCAACAGACCAAACTAAAAAATGAATTTTCTTAATCTTTAAAACATTTCTAGCTGGGCAGTGGTGGCACACGCCTTTAATCCCAGCACTTGCACTTGGGAGGCAAAGGCAGGTAAAACTCTGTGAGTTTGATATCAGCCTGGTCTACATGAGCTAGTTCCAGGACAGGCTCTAAAACTACATAGAAACCCTGTCTCAAAAAACAAAAACAAAAAATTTCCTTTATAAACTGGATTTGAAGCTTCTAGACACCCCCCACCAAGGGGGAAATGACAAAAAAAAAAAAAAACAGAGCAAATCCCTTAAACTAACTACATTTAATTACCTGGAGAGGTTAAGACAGGGTTATTCCCTGTCATACCCATCCAAGAACTTGGAAATAAAGCAAATGAACTAACATTATCCACTAATAAACAGACTGTAAAAGAGGCCATATACAAAACAAGTCAGCTCTTTCGTAGTTCATCTTAGAAGTCGGGAGATGTTGCAAGGGTAGAAACACTTAGGGAAAGCTTTAACTGAAATGTGATGAAAAACTGAAAGGTGGAGCCAAAGGGCAAGGTGTGGCAGACAGAGTTCTTCCAGCTCTGCTCACTAGTGATGAATGAAATGGGAGGTGATGAGTGCTGTGAATATGTTTTATTGCCATTGGTTAATAAAGAAGCTGCTTTTGGTCAATGGCTTAACAGAAATACAGTTAGTCAGATGCCACGTAGATGCCAGAGACAGATGCTAGAACTTTGCCGGTAAGCCTTGTAGTAGTGCACAGATTAATAGACATTGGTTAATTTAAGGTGTAAGAGCTAGCTAGAAAGAAACTTAAGCTATTGGCCAAGCGGTTTTGTAATTAATATAGTTTCTGAGTGATTATTTCAGGTCTAGGTGGCCAGGAATGAATGAGCAGCCTCCATCAACAGAATGACATGTCAATATGTGCTAGCTAAATCTACTTAAAACCTTAGAGAGTTTGGGAAGGAATTCTAGACAAAACAAACAAACAAAGAGATCAATGCAGCTTCTTGCTCTGTTTTCTGGTTTGTTGCACCTCCTTTACGACAGGTCTTCCTGACTCAGCCTTGGCAAGGAAGGCTGTGCAGCATCTTTAAAAACAGTGGCTCCCTGGTTTGCCACCACAAATGGCTCTGACTCTTTCAGGAGGTCTGCCTATGGAGCATTTAAATAGGGTTTATGAGCAGTTGTTCAAACTGCTTAATGGTGTGACATAGACCTGCCATATATCTGGAACTAGGGTGGTGTACATGGCTCTCAGAGGCAGTGAACATGCCTCCACCATGTTGGACTGGGCGGAGCAAGCAGACCATGCTGAGGGGTTGGTCCTAGCTGCACCCACTTAGGAATTTAAAACAATTATTTCCTGGTTAGAAAATAATTAAAGATGCACACACAATAAAGACAAATTCAGATGAAAAAGACCTCTAAATGGGTCACAGTGTTGGATAAATGTACAAGGCTTGAGAAAAAGAGAGGAAAAAGAGCATAGACAGTTATAAAAAGAAGTAAAGTCTTTAAAGAAACAGCAAAAGTAATATAAAAGAGTACAGACAGTCATAGATTCAAGGAATAAAGATAATAAGATAAATATTAAACTTGTAGAAAAAGTAATAGAGTAATAAAAATAAGCCATGTAAAGATGGAATATACACAGAGTCTGGATTATGCATATTATTGTGTTTTCTTTGAATTTTTTGACTGTGAAGGAGCTAGTACAGAGAGACATTTCACTGGGCTGCAAAGCTAAACCAATATATGTATTTTAAAGGTACCTTGACTTCAAAATTTGGGTCTAAAGATTTGTTGCTTTGGAAAAGAGGTTCTGCTTTTGTTTCCACAGA
>NC_022010.1:67448509-67455116 GCF_000317375.1 Microtus ochrogaster
AGAGAGAGAGAGAGAGAGAGAGAGAGAGAGAGAGAGAGAGAGAGTAGGTGGAGTTAGTGAAACACCATATAGCTGCCACTGGAGACAGATGCTGGAACCTTGCCAGCAAGGCACGACCTTGTGGTGATGCACAGATTAATAGGGTTATTTTAAGATGTAAAAGGTAGCTAGAAAGAAGCTTAAGCTATTGGTCAAGCAATGTTGCAATTAATATAGTTTCTGAGTGATTATTTTGGGTCTAGGTGACCAGGAACAAACAAGCAGCCCCTGTCAACAGATGAACACCTGATCTGAGAGGTGAAGCCAAAGGGCAAGCTGTGGCAGTATCCTTCCAGCTCTGTCTACTAGTGACGAACACCTGACCTGAGAGGTGCCAACAGTGTGTTTTGCAGAGCTGTTTCTTACTCTGAGACAAAATGCCTGGCTTAGGTTAATACACAAGAAATGTTTGCTAAATAACCATCTATTCTTTTTATACTTTTATAGATACTCAGCTCTATCCAGGACAAAACTATCAAGAAATACCCCAAAGAGAGCCAGGTAGTGGTGGTGCATGCCTTTCATCACTGCACTCAGGAGGCAGAGGCAGGCAGATCTCTGTGAGTTGGAGGCCAAATTGGTCTACAAGAGCTTGTTCCAGGACAGCTAAGATATAACACAGAGAATCCCTGTCTTAAAAATACAAACAAACAAACAAAATATAGAAAGAAATACCCCAAAGAAAGAGGAGGAGAAGAGGGAGAAAGTGAAGAAAGAATCATCCCATACCAAAACTAGGTTGCTAACCTTTACAGAACAAAGAGAATAAACACAACAGGAAAAGAGAAAAGCAAATTGTGAGCATGACTTTGATTGAGGTGAACTTTGTTCAGGGTGACATTTGGTCAAGGGTGAGTAATTTGCAGAAATTAAACTTTACCGAGTTAGAATCCCACCACATGTGGGAGCCTAACCTAGCCTCTTAGACTAGAGATATTAATTAGACATTGGTGATTGAATGAATTGTAAGACATTTCCAAGAAGCTAACTCACCTTGTATGTCTCCTTATCTGCTGGAAATATCACAATCCTTACAGTCAGTGATTTCTTCGGGTACTCTTTAGCAAATGTTAAAATTTCATCTAACATTACCCTAGCTGCTGAACTGCCCTTTATACCAATCCCTCCTGTCCCGAGGGCAGGAAACGAAATGGAATTTATGTACAGTTGAAGGCATATTTTCAGACAACTCTTCATTGCATCTTTCAATATCTGTAAGATAAATACAAGTTCAAGATCAACCTTTGAGTCTAAAATAAGAAACTGAGGCAACTAAATGCTACCTAGAGCATCTGAGCACTGTACTCTCTCCCATTTATATAGCCTTGATTGTCCTTCCCATCTTAGGGAGCCAAGGGTCAGTGTGCCACTCACCGGCCCCTCCCAAGTCAACAGAGTCCCTGGCAGTTTAGAAGGAGATGGAGACTAAATGAGGCAAAGAGTGGTCCTTTACCATGATTAAGTCTACTGCGTACCTTCTGGAGAAGTGCCAATAGCCTGGCAGATTTAAACTTCCATCAACTTTTCTTTTTCCTCTTTTTTTTTAAGGACAAAGTCTCACTAAGGCACCCTGGCTAGAGTAGAGTACGTAGCTTCAAACTCACAGAGGTCTGTCTGCCTCTGCCTCCCAAATGTTGGCATTAAAAAAAAAAAAAAAAGGAGTGGACCACAATGTCGACTAACCCTCTATCAACTTTTCAATGCTACATTGAATTACTACATACAGACAGGAAGGTTGTCTGTGGAAGAACCTTGAGAACCTTGAAAAGATGAAGCATAGAGAATGATTGGAGGGCCAATCTAGGATTAGAGAACTCTCACAGAGAACAAGACATAGTACAGAATACACACGCACACACACGCACACACACGCACACACACACACACACACACCGCAAACTCACATGCACATATACACACACATTTGCATTCTAGGTGTGATGGCTTATAATGCTTGCTGGCACTCAGGAGGCAGATGCAGGAGGATTCCCATGAGTTTTAGAATAGCCTGGACTACATATTTCCAGGCTAGCAACGGCTAGACAGTGAAACTTTATCTCAAAAATAAAAACAAAAAACAGTGTAGTGGTGGCACACACCTTTAATTCCAACTCTCAGGAGGCAGAGGCAGGTAGATGTCTGTGAGTTCAGCTATGTAAAGATAGTCACAATCTCAAAAAAAAAAAAAAAAAACCACCAAAAAACCAAAAGGCACATGGGATTAAGCACTATACATCTGAACGGCCTCCCTCTATTCTCTAATTTTTGTGTTTTGGGGGAGGAGTTGGCTAAGAGTCAAAACCACTATAGGCACAGTCAGAAGAGACCAGGTAATAGATTAGACTGGAATGGTGTGAATCCTACTCCCGCTGGAATTTAACCTGTGAAAGAAAATATGGAAAGGCTGAATCCCACCTCACCATGGAAAGACAGAGCAGGTCATAGTGTATTTGGAGCAAACTGGTGCACAGACAGAAGGGTTCAATGTTTCAGTGCCCATGTGCAGTGTGTACACTTAGACATTTCAAGTCAAACTTAAGAGAACTTGGGGCAACCATACTTGCTCAGCCTTTCAGTCAGGCATAGGTGTGTTTCCTAACAGGGATATATCATCTGATAATAGCTTACAAACATAATGAAACAATGGAAACAAAGCGCCTAGACTCTGCAATTATACAAACATAAACAAATTTTGAACTTACTTGGTCTTTGTTATCGTGTTGCCATACCACATGGAACACATACTGACACAACAATTTAAGTCCTTTTGTGACCAGTACCGTCTGGTAATCTGAAGACAGTTTAGCCGTGTCAAGTTCCCATTCCATTTCAGGTCCTGCTTGTCTAAGAATTGACTGTGACACACGTCCATTTTTAAGATCATACTTGAATACAGAATTGACAATTACCTCTGTCTGAAAAGGGTAGAAAACACAGGAGTTATCGTTAAATCCCTCCTTTTTAAATGACTAATTTGTACTGCCCAAGGAGTTTTGAAAATTACTTTTTGGATATCCCAACTTCACAAAAATTGATTTCACAATAGACTGACATTTCCAGAGAGTTCGTTTCTTTGCTACAAAGCCGTTTTCCCTGTACATATAAGGATGATATTGTCATTGCATTCACCTTTGCTGAATTATACTTTTTATTTCAAGTTTCTGACCATTCCCTCTGGCTTCTTTTGTTTTAAAGACTTTATTTTGAATCTGGAGAGTTGGCTCAGTGGTTAAGAGCACTTGTGGCTCTTGCAGAGGACCTGGGTTCAATTCCCAACTAGCACAAGGCAGCTCACAACTGTCAATAACTCCACTCTTAGGGGATTCAAAGCCACTTCTCACCTACGAAGTCACCAAGCATGTATTTGCCAGACACACAGGCAAAACACATACACCCATAAAATACTAAAATTAAAAAAAAGATTTTACTTTCAATTGTGTGCATACGTCTGCGTGGGTTTGTACACATGAGTGTAGTGCCTGAAAAACCCCGAGCAGGATGTCAGATTCCCTGGAGCTGGAGTTACAGATCTGTGACTACCAGATTTGGGTGGTGGGGACAGAACCAGATCTTCTATTAGAACAGCTGAGCCTTCTCCCAGTCTTCTCTGTTGCCTGATTGTTTCTTTTGTTTTTGGGACAGTCTCACCATGCAACCCTGGCTGGCTTGTAACTCACTGTAGACCCGGCTGACCTCAAGTTCACAGCGATCCATTTGTCTCTACTTCTTCATTCTGGGTTTAAAGGCTTGCACCACCACACCTTGTTTGGTTTTTGAGACAGTGTTTCCTGCAGCCTGACTGACCTGAGACTTCCCACACAGCTAAAGGTGACCTTAAATTCCTGGATCCTCACCACCGGGTGATGGTGCACACTTTTAATCCCAGCACTCGGGAGGCAGAAGCAGACCTCTGTGAGGTCAAGACTAGCCTGGCCTACAGAGTGAGTTCTAGGACAGACTCCAAAACTAAACAGAGAAACCCTGTCTCGAAAAACCAAAACTCCCAATCCTCTTGCCTCTATCTCCCCAGTGTTGGGCTTACAGGTTTATGGATCCTAGGGTTTGAACGAAGGCTCCATGCTGCTAGGTGAGTACTGGACCCACTGAACTGCATTCTCCAGTCCTCTTAGCTTTTTACCTAAATGCCTGCTTGCTTTTTGTTTTGTTTTTGTTGTTATTGGTTTTTTTTAATATTTATTTATTATGCATACAATATTCTGTCTGTGTGTATGTCTGCAGGCCAGAAGAGGGCACCAGACCTCATTACAGATGGTTGTAAGCCACCATGTGGTTGCCGGGAATTGAACTCAGGACCTTTGGAAGAGCAGGCAATGCTCTTAACCACTGAGCCATCTCTCCAGCCCTGTTATTGGTTTTTTCAGTTTGGGGTTTTTTCTTTCGACTGGGCCTCACTGTGTATTCCAAATTAATTTTGAACCATCTCTTCAGTGCTAAAATTACCAGCATACACAGCCTATCACACCCAGTTGTGTTGTTTTCCCCAGTGCTAAGGATTGAACCCAAGACCTTGCACATGCTAGGTAACCACTCGACCACCGAGCCAAATCCCTAGTCCACGGTGATTTTTGAGAAAACCCTTACGGGTTTCATTCTCTGCCTTACCTCCGTCACTTCCTGCTATCTCTGTGCAGGCTGTTTTGGAACAAAGAATAAAGTTTCTTAGGAACTCTCTGCCATCTCATGTCTTTATGTTCTCATGCACAAGGTTAAAGAACGTAAACGAGACCGAAAGGTCTTTAGTGAAAGGTAGCTCTCTTTCTTCATGGATATACAATCATCCACCTGTTCCACAGGCAGCCACTTTAACCAGTCAATCTACAGCAGCAGTTCTCAACCTGTGGGTCTGGACCCCTTAGGGGGCCTTGAATGACCCTTTCATGGGTTACCTAAGACCACTGGAAAACACAGATATTTATATTACAATTCATAACAGTAGCAGATTACAGTTACAAAATAGAAACAAAAATAATTTTAGGGTTACCACTCCATGACAAACTATTTTAAAGGGTGGCAGCATTAGGAAGGCTGAGAGCCACTGCTCTACGGAAACAGACTACGCATAGACACCAGTTTATATTTCATAACTCTGGAGCAGTGCTAGAGGTGGTTGTGTTCTTGCTGCTTCAGTGCCCAAATTCTAATTACCCCAATGTCTTTGGTTCCATCAAAGGAAACTTATGTACTTCTATGGGTGATATTTGTTTTTGAAACAGGGTATCACTGAGTAGTCTTGGCTGGCATGCAACTTGATTTGCAGACCAGGCTGGCCTCATATTTGGATCAAGTCTGCCTCTGTCTCTGGGGTGTTGGGATTCCAGGCATGTGGCAAAGTGGTCAGTTTATCAGGGACATTAAATGTTTTACCCTAAAAGAGCAATCTGAACTTGCCACTGCGGGGGGGGTGGGGGGAAGGGGGCACTGGCACCCTTGAGAAAGTGTAAGGTTCCTAATGCTGCTGACAACAAATGCATACAATAAAATTTGTTAAAAGGATATTACTCAATAATGCTTCTACTTTGGTTTTAAACTGCTACACTAATGACTCCTCGAGTATTGCATTTCATAGTCTCCTCCATTTCACGCTGATTGACTTGTAGGTAATAAGTGCTATTCTCACTAATAATTGGTCAATTATAATTTGACTGTGACCAGAGGACACATCGCTGATCCAAAATTAATAATAAAGATATGATTTTAAACTTCACTGAGTCTATCCAAACTCCGCATCTCCTGTCTGTGGATTCCTGTCTCTCTGACCATCACCCGAGCTTCCCTGAAAGCCTTCCCCCCTGCCAGTTCACATCCGCCACAACCCGAGGTCAGCTTCTGTTTTTCCCCGGTTCAGTGATCCAATCCATGCTGAACAAGCATTCTTCCACAGAGCACCCAGCCTGTGGCTGCTTTTAGAGGGGTGTCAGTTAGGATTTCAAAAAAAAGGTTACCTTGCTTTTTGCTACTTCTGTGTATATATTGCTCTAAGCTCAATTAACATCCTTTTTTCCATACATTCAAAGGACTCTATTTTTTTTAAAGTTTATTTAATTTTATTTTATGAACATTGGTATGAGGGTTCAGATCCCCTGAAACTGGAGTTACAGACAGTTGTGAGCCACCATGTGGGTGCTGGTAATTGAACCTGAGTCCTTTGGAAGAGCAGCCAGTGTTCTTAACCACTGAGCCATCTCTCCAGCCCCCTCCTTTCTTTTCATTTGCTTGTTTTTGTTTTTTCCCCAGATTTTTGAAGCAAGGTCTCATGTAGCAAAAGCTGGCTTCTTCCAACTCAAGGAGCTGAGGACAACCTTGAGTTCCTGATCAATGGACTTCTACTTCTCAATTACTGTGATTACAAGGGTAAGCCACCATGCCTGTCCATATTCCTAAGTACTACTTTTGTTTACTGTTATTGATAGATTGCTTCAGAAATGTTGAGTGGTTGGTTTTCTCGATGAAATATTTGCAAATAAAGGATTTTTTTAAAGATTAAAAATAGAACTGTAGGAATGACTCAGTAAAGTTCTTGCAGGAACCTCTGTAAAAAAAAAAAAAA
>NC_022010.1:67455466-67467988 GCF_000317375.1 Microtus ochrogaster
AATAAATAAATAAATAAATAAATAAATCTTTAAAAAAAAAAAGAAAGAAAGAAAAGAAGGGTAGACAGTACTTTAGGAAGACAACCAAGGCTGATCTCTGGCCTTTACACACCTGTGCAAGGTGTGCAACTCCACCCACAAGCACACAGAGACATACACAAACCTACACCTATACACACACACACACACACACACACACACACACAATTCATTCACTCTAGTGCTCAGCTGGGGCGCAGCAGCTTTTAGTTCCACTCCTCGGGAGGTGGAGGCAGGTGGGGTTCAAGACCTGCCTGATCTACAGGGCGAGTTCCAAGACAGCCAGGCTTCTATAGAAAAATAAAATAAAACAAAAATTTAGTGCTTGAGGCTGAGGCAAGAGGACTGAGTCCTTGGTGACACGGCAAAAAACTTTCTTGTTTCAAAAACAACAAAGACACACACACAAAGGAGCTTAAGCTCTTTGGGATCAAAGAGGATTCTAACTCCTTATGATTCCTAAGAATAATAGCCTAATTTTAATTTCCATATTAACCATGTGCCACACAGTATTGTAAGTGTTTCTTGGATGCTGATTCCAACTTTCAGATGTCAAGTTTTACAGAAGAAGGACTGAAGACTGGGAGAAAGTATTTGAGTTAGGAACTAATGAAGGTGGTCTCTTATCCAGATGGCCTAACCCCAACATCCACATTCTTAACCCCAAAAAGATACTTTCTATGGTCTTCCACTTTAAATATCTTAATAATTAACAATTAATTTGGGGTTGGAGAGATGGCTCAGCAGTTAAGAATACTGACTGCTCTTCCAGAGGTCCTGAGTTCAATTTCCAACAACCACATGGTGGCTGGCTCAGTACCATCTATGATGGGATCTGGTATGTAGGCATACATGCAGACAGAGTACTCATACATTAAAAATAAATCATTCATTCATTCATTCATTCATTCCAGGATTCCACTTTGTCAGTGCCAGAGAATAAAAACAAAGACTTGCCAGGTGGTGGTGACACACACCTTTAATCCCAGCACTCAGGAGGCAGAGGCAGGTGGATCTCTGTGAGTTTGAGGTCAGCCTGGTTTACAGGACAGCTAGGAAAACAAAGAACAACATCAGAAAAAAAAAAAAACAAGAAACCAAAACCAAAGACTTACTGTTTGCAGTTCAATGAAGCCTTGGACAATCTGGAGAGTCAGGCCCGGGCCAACTTGAAGTGTCATATTGGAAGAAGGGGTAGTTCCTGAACTCTCCCAGGGACTCAGTTCCTTCTTCCCCAGGATGCTTTCTACACTGGAAGAAGGGGTAGTTCCTGGACTCATCCCGAGGCTCAGCTCATCCTTCCCCAGGATGCGTTCTGCTGCATCTTTAAAGGAAGCAACAGTGCGGTCCTCATTGCTAACCAGATGAATCTCTTTCAAATCACTGATCGGTTGCTTCTTTTGGAGATATAACTGGATAGTTTCTAAAATTGTTTGTGTGCACAAGTTAAGAGGAAACTGGAAAATTCCGGAGCTCAGGGCTGGAATTGCTACTGTCTTAATGTACATGTTTTCTATGCAGACATAGTCTAGAATGCTTTTAATGGCAAGTCTCAGCAACCCAACAGCTGTCGTCTTGTCATTCCATGATGTCCACCGAGGTCCAACGGCATGGATAATCTGATGGCAAGGAAGCGTTCCTGCTTTAGTGACAGCTATTTTACCGGTTGGAACTTTACCATAGGTGTCAACAAGGCGTCTGCTCTCTTTTTGGATTTCCAAACCACCAGCTCTCACCAGGCTCCCGGCCAGGCCACTTCCATGTGAAAGCTCTTCATTGGCTGCGTTCACCACAGCATCAACAGCGTGTCTGGTGAGGTCATCCTTCCAGACAGATAGCTCTATCCCGGGGATCAGCCTCCTTCTGAAGACCTGTTGAGCAGGAGCGCTGTTTCCTGCTGGAACTGGACAGCTCAGGGTAGAGCTACACCCAAACTTATTCTGGAGGACTTCACATAGCTGACTCTCATTGCTTTTTAAAATTTCGAAGACATTGTGTTTAACAGGAATTAGCCATCTACTGAAAGAATCGTTGGCTGGAAAAGGAGAAGAGATAAAAGAAGAAAGCAATGAATGACGATTCTTTTGGAAAGGACCTGCTTTCTTTCCACACGAGACTGAGTTTCTTCTAAAGATAGATGACCTTCCACTCCCCTCTGTGCTGACTCTGCTTTTCATCCACAAGTGGAGTCAGGCCAAAGACATCTAAGAGTCTTCAATGCCAAGTCACTTGAAAAGGGCTCAGGCTTGTGTGTGGCATTTAGTCAGACCCCTCTAAGTGAGAAAACCTTGTACCGGGGCTAAGAAGGTCTTGAATGTATGTAAAAATTGTGAGTTGGGGAAGACTCATGCCAAGTGCATATACATACTTAAATGACTTCATTATGAATCAAAAACATGGGGAAGCTGTATTTGTAACTTATTCACTTTTTTATTTTTTCAAGACAGGGTTTCTCTGTAGCTTTGGAGCCTGTCCTGGAACTTGGCTCTGTAGATCAGGCTGACCTCGAACTCACAGAGATCTGCCTGCCTCTGCCTCCCAAGTGCTGGGATTAAAGATTTGTACCACCACACCCGACACTTCTTCACTTTTTTTAGTGCCCGGGTTTATGTTTGCTTAGAAGAAAATCCTGAAGTAAGTAAGACTTTAGAGTGTAAGTAGTTTAAGAAATGATTCTAGAAAACACCAGGGGTTCTGGATAAGGAGAGAAAGTAAGAAACTAAGACAGGAAAACAAGAACAAAAAAGGATAATGTGTGTGTTGATTAGCAAATGAAGCTTAACTCTACTTGAGGGCTGAGCAGATCACATAACTCTAGATCTAGTTTTAGAGTGGTCATTATGGGAGCTATGGCTCCTGTTCCCACAGGTCACTGCTCAGAGCTGTACTGAGGGAAGATGGGCAACACAGGATAGCCAATGGGTAGAAGGCTGACAACCTCAGCCTCATGGCACGTACTCAGGTCCTCACAGTCAAAATCAGCACAGAGTTATAACCAAGTAACTAAAAAATTATTTTCTATGCTGTGCATGCCTTTCCTTAAACCCAGCGCTGGGGAGGCAGAGGCAGACAGAATCTGTGAGTTCCAGGCCAGTCAGAACTACATAGTAAGATTCTGTCTTTAAAAATAAATATCACTTACTGCATATTTCACACTATGAAATATAGGATGTTTCACTTCTTCCTTGACTTGTGGAAAATCTAGTTATCTCAAAGTCTGTTGCTGTTACCACTAAAGTTCACCTCAGCACTAGCCACAGTTCTCAAGGCAGCCCCCTGATCACCAAAGGCCAAGCAAGGCCACTTCTGTCTGTGGGGCACCTCTAACACACACCTCAGGCTGCCAGAGACTTCAATTTGGTGGTGGTGGTGGGGTTACCATTACAATTTTATTGTTGGTGGTGATAATACAAGACTTTGCTCTGTAGTCCTTGAATTATAATCCTCCTTCCTCACCTCCTAAACCCTGGGATCACCACCACACCCACCTAGCACAGATCTTCATACAGCCTGGTGGATTTCTCTTTTTTTTTCATATAAACTTTTTATATGCCTCACTCCACCTCAGAATCCAGTTTCTGGATAACCCAACCTGTGGAGTAATGATAATACATACGTTTTTCTGAAAATCCCTCTTGCCTTCAGAAACTGAACTTTTGTCAGACCTTGCAACCAAGTTAATACACCTAGAAATCACTTAAAATTATGTACTCAATCTGTTTCTCTACTGCATATCCAGCCTTCTAATCTCGCCTTTAAGAAAACAGTGTAGGGCTGGAGAGATGGCTAAGAGGTTAAGAGTGCTGGCTGCTCTTCCAGAGGACCAAGTTCAATTCCCAGCAACCACGTGGCAGCTCACAACCATCTACAATAAGATCTGGTGCCCTCTTCTGGCAGGCATACATGCTGGCAGAATACACTATACATACTGTATACATGGCATGTAGACATACATGCGGGCAGAATACTGTATGCATAATAAATAAACCTTTTAAAAAATGCAACCAACCAATCTTACTATGCAATAGTATACATACTTATGCAATCCCTTTTTATAACTTAAACTAAATGCATAGCTTTAATCTCAAACTATGATTCTTCCATGACCTTGACCCAGAATAATGTGTGTGTGGTGGTAATCATTTGCTGAAAGCAGTCAATAGGTTGAAGGGAACCTTAAGCAAAGTAACTCCTAACTGCTGGAAGCAATGCATGGATATAGATTGAGAACATCTGTTAGGGAACATCTGTTTGTGGGTCAGCTGGGGTCAGTAAAGTAACTTCTTCTCTTTCTAAAACTCTTAAAAAAATTCTTAATTCCTTTACCATACTGTGTTTTCTGTGCTGCCAAATAACAGAACGCCCTATGTTAGGGACAGACCACAAGGACAGACAGACACAGACACACACAAGAGACAGACTACAGACCACAAACTACAGAAAGATGAAGAACACGCAGAGAAGTGGAGATTTCAATTCTGAGCTTGCCCTTGGTCTAACTATCCCAAGAGAAGTGTCGAGTCTTTAATGAGTTACCAACACAGCCTCTGTGTCTGAGAAAGGAAGATGAATGTCAGTGAAACTGGAGATCATTTCAGAGACATCAAAATGCAAGAAAACATGCATCCTAAAACAGATTAAATGTAGTAATTTACTCCGTTTCTAGTCTGAGCCACCAAGAAAGGCTTCTGGTGACCTCTCCACCCGAAAGAAGCCATATCTAAGCAGCTGGTCTCAACTGGCCTGAGCACTGACGGGAAACCTCTGATGAGCCACCCCTAGAATTAGGCAGGTTGGCTCTTTTAGCTCTTGATCACCCTTCCTGCCCATTTTGGCTGTCGAGCTATGGTCAGAAGCATCTCACAGGATCGAGAGTAGTGATGCGGACCTTTGATCTAAGGCAGGCAGATCTGAGTTCTGGCCAGGCAGATCTACAAAGTGAATAGAGAAAAGAGTATCATATCTGCCAACAAGGGAAAAGGACAGTGGGGACCCAAAGAGAACACATCTTCAGCTGTCCCAGTGCCTCTGAAGCAGTTCCCCTTCTGAAGGAGGAGCTGGCATCTTCAGGGCCTGCAGTCACACACCTGGGCCCCCGAGGGGGAGGCAGTCTCCTTCCGTGTGCCCTCTTCTGTACTGAGGGAAGAGATGAGCAAAGCCTTTCTTAAATAAGAGTGAGAGTGAGGCGATCATACCTGGTCTTTCAGCATAAGCTGCTGCTCCAGTACCCTGTGAAAAACATGAAAACGGCTCCTTTAATAGCTCGAAGCTGCAAAAGTGGAGATGATGGACAGTATATGCATTCTAGGAAGAGGAAGCGCTGCTCAGAGCACTGGTTTTCGGGTTGGGGAAGGAAATGCCTTGGTTGTTGTTTGTGTAGATTCATTATTTGGTTTGTTGATTTTTGTAGTGTTCTTTTTAGCCTGTATGCCTGAAACACTGAAAATACTAAATGCTGCAAGTACCAATCCTAGGTCCCTTAGAGATCAATGCACTTTTTGCTTATTCATCTCATGCTGTATCTGGGCTGGCCTTGAACTCACTAAATTGCCCAGGCTGGCCTTGAACTCCCAGCAGTCCTCCTCTTACCGCAGCCTCCTGAACACTCAGGTTATAGGTGTGTACTACCAGGCTCAGCTGAAGCACTTGTAATTCAGAAGAAGATAAAAGCTGGAGGCTAACACCCTGAGAAGGCACAGAGGCCTCAACTAAAATGAGCCAGAGCTTTCAAACAGAGTCCAGTTTCCAAAGCCTTGTGGCGTTTCCCTAGCCAGAACAGAATACACAGGACGTGAGCTTCACCAGCTGCCCCTCCTCCCATCTGTAAGGACCCACTTCGTTCACCTCTTTCATGACACAAACATTAAATGGGAATTTTCTGATCTGCTCGACAAGGTGCCTTTCTCTGTTCCCATTCTCATTCCTTGAGCGCTCCTTACCTATCCTGAAAGACAACTGCTGAGTGACAGAGGAAAATCCACATGTCATGGAGGTGACCCAGGCTGGATCTCAGGCAGCACAGCCTGGCCTTGAACTTGCTACCATTACCAGGCCCAATTGAACCTAGGGCCATATGCACAGTAGACAGTCCCTTCATCATCTGTGATACATTCCTACTCTAGGAGATGACTTTTTTTTTAAAAAAAAAAAAAAGGTCATCCATCCCCAAATTGATTCTGCTAATTAGATAAGTATTTGATGTATTATTCTTTTTTTATGCTTTGAATTTTGAGACAGGGTTTTACTCCATAGCTCAGACTGGCTTGGAACACATGGTGATTCTTCTGCCTCAGCTTCCTGACTACTGGAATCACAGGTGTGTGCCATGGTATTTAACTATATTAGCATACTCTTGATTTTCCATTTCTTTCACAGTACTAGGAAAAAAAAAAAAAAAAAAATTAATATAATTGTATATGTATGGGTGTTTTGCCCAAATGTATATCTGTCCATCATATGCATGCCATGGAGGCCAAAAGAGGGCATTGGACCCCTGGAGCTGGAGTTACAGACAATGAGGCACCATGTGGGTGTTGGGAATTGAACCTGGGTCCTCTGGAAGAGCAGCCAGTGCTCTTAACTACTGAGCCATCTCTGTAGCCCCCCCAAAAAACTCCGTGAGTTTGTGTATACCACATGCGTGTAGGGGCCAACAAAGACTAGAAGAGGGCATCAGACCCCTGGAACTGTAGCTACAGGCAACACTGTGAATTACCATGCGGGTGCTAGGAACCAAACCTAGGTTATCTACAGTATACAGTCTTAACCACTGAGCCATCTGTACAGGCCCTGGGAGAAGCTTCCATTGAGCTAGTAAAACCATGAAGATGCGAGCTATAACTGAAGACCCCAGATTTCTTACTGTTGGGGAAAGAACTCTTCATGTAATGACTGAACTTCATGACAAAAAGGTATTTATGTTTTTACCATGTTAAAGTCCATCCTTTGGGTCTCACGTGGGTCTTTAGCTGTTTATACCAGTTCGTGTTTCCAGGCGTAGTCTGCTGATCCTGGAGAGGGTGGTCTATTTCTGGGATCAAATAGAAAGCATACAGTTAGCACCGACCAAAAAGTGAGGGAATTTGGGTTTTTGTTCTTGTTTTGAGATAGGGACTCATCATGCTACTCTGGAACTTGCTAAGTAGATGAGGCTGGCTTACAAATCAAATATTTATCAGCTTTTGCCTCCCGAGTGCTGGGATTAAAGGCTTTTAAAACTGAGAGGATCTTGTAAGAATAGACCACCAGGCATGGTGGCACACACCTTTAATCCCGGCACTCAGGAGGCAGAGGGAGGCTGATCTCTGTGAGTTCAAGGTCAGCCTGGTCTACAAAGTGAGTTCCAGGACAGCCAGAGCTGTTACAAAGAAACCCTGTCATGAAACAAACAACAAATATATATGGAATGGGTATGGTGGTGTACACCTTTAATCCCAGCCCTGGGAGGCATAGACGTCTGAATTTCTTGAGTTCAAGGCATCCAAGGCAAGCTTGGTCTACAGAGTTTCATGCCAGCCGAGACTACAGGGAAACCCTGTCTTGGAAAAAAAAAAAAAGGAGAGGAGCGGGGTGGAAGAAAAAAAAAGAACATACCATAGGAGACCTGAAAATAATTTTTGGTTAACGTGTCGATGATGAGGACTGGCATGTAATTTTGCTGCTGTTACTGTCTACCTTCTGTTGAATTTTGATCTACATCCTAAGAGAAGTCAGGATGGGGGCAGGGAGCTGTAGTGGCTGGACTAGGAAAAGCTTTATGGAAATGAGATAGGAGCCAGGCCTTGACGGGGCTGCTGTCTTTAAAAAGTGATAACAAAGTGGTGAGACTGAAAAAGTCTCCAAACAGCAGTCTTTGAGCAGTGGGGTTCCCCAGAGTGTTTGAGGACTACGAAAACTGCTTGAACCTGCAGGGGCTCTGACCTAAGGGTATCTAGATCAAAGTCGGAAACTCTGGAGAACACCATGATATTAGCCTAGTAGGTAAAAAACTAAAGATTATGAACAGACTCATGACTAAAATGTACAATACAGTGGTCTAAAACTGCTGCCATCGTTAACTCTCTGGAGTGATTTACAATGTCTATGCAATAGAAAAACTGTACACCAGAGCGCAGTTGGGAAAAAAATAACAAAACAGCACAGTTGGTCATACATTCATCTTGAGTAAGCTGGATACTAACCGACCGCGGGGACAAGGTCCGCCTTGCCTCCAGAGGGCAGTGTTGTTTTCACAGAAGACTTCTAAGGTTCCCGGGAGACAGCTGCAGGGCATCTATTTCGTGACACGCATTTGTCTGTTCAGAAGCGTGCAGGCAAAGAAGCAAAAGCTTCCTTTTTCCTTGTCCTTTTCTATAGACTGCTACCAGGAGGTGTGGTCCAGATTTAGGGTGTGTCTGTTACCTGAAATGATACAATTAAGAAAATCACTCACAGCCAGACTTGTTGCACAGACTTGGGGAGGCGGGGCACAGGGAGATAGATCTCTGGGAGTTCAAGGCCAGCCTGGTTCACAGTAGAGCCAGTTCCAGGACAGCTAGGGCTGTTACACGAGAGACCTTATCTAGAAAAATAAAAACAAAAAAAGGAAGGAAGGAAAGAAGGAAGAAAACTCCTCACAAGCTCTACCCAGCTAGCTTGGGTTTTAGCTGATTCCAGATGTAGTCAAATTGGCAAGATGAACCGTCCCCTTGTAACAAGTTAAACCATCACGATGTGTGTAAACTTTACAGTTAACACACATAATCTCCACTGCATTTCTGCTGAGACTGTAGATCTAAAAGAACCTTCTTCATCCTCTCCCTGACCTATCTCATCTGCTCCCAGGCCTGGGACTGAGCTCTCAGAGTTTAACTCTCCCGGCCTGGGGTACTCTCCTCCCCTCCCCCACCTTACCTTAAGATTCGGCTTGAAACTAACTCTTGGAGGCCTTGGCTTTTTGCTTTGTTCACAGGTACCTACTCGTGGTCAGGTGCCTCTCCACCTCACTCTCTGGGGACTCAGGACAGCAAGCAGATCTGTGTTGCTGGCTATCTTAAGGACCCAAAGCAGAAAATTCCTAAGTACCCATCTAACCGGTCACCAACCAGGTAAACACCCTCAATTTCTATGAAAACTAGTAACTGTAAGTTGAATTCAGAATCACATCTCAGGAAATATTAATCCAAACAATATAGTTTCAAAGAGCACAAACATGGGAAAAACTTTTTATCCTTCTACTCTGCTGCACCCTCCCTTAAGAAGGTCTGGTCCTGGGATCCCGGTTCCCGCTACTCTTCCGGTCTTGGAAAGGAAAAAGACTACCTGGGACCCCGGAGAAATTACTTCCCCCAAGAGCCCACCGCCCGAGGTACAAACTACTCACCGGAGCGAGGGCCCTAGGAGACCGCAGGGAAAGAAAGGAGGTGGCTCTGCGGGGAACAGGGAGGGACCTTCTGGGAAACGAAACTGAAACTTTGCAGCCCGGGTTTCTGGGCAAAATAAATCTTTGCTCTGTCCGGACTGTGCAAAGTCCCTGAGCCCCTAGCGAGCAAGACGCCGACAGCCATGGCTTCCAGTCCCTGCCCGCCGTCCCCGCTACTCGTGCGGCTGCCGGAGTCCATCTCCCGGGCCCACAGGAAACTAGAGATATACTTCCAGAGTCGGGCCTCCGAAGGCGGGGAGTGCCGTGTCCGGCCCTTGGGCCCCAGCGCCCCCGGCACCTTCGAGGTGAACTTCCTAGAAAGGGCAGGTGAGTCGGGACAGCAGAACCGGGCCAGGGTCGGGTGCAAAGGCAGACCATGAGGTTTCCAAACAGATCCATTCATGCTTCCGAGGAGAGCCCACGGGAGTGTGGCACTGCCTGTGGGAGCCGCTGCCGCCCACAGACTTTCTCCATCCGACAGTGGGGGACAGAGCCTTAGACGTGCCCAGCCCCTGACTTGGTTTGGCTACTTCCTAGGGATAGTTTCCTTTAGCTGCGTTGCCAATTTTCCCTGCAGTCCCACTGGAGAGGAGAAAGGGAAGTGTGGGGGCGGGGATCTCGGCGGGAACCCTGAACCCAGTGCTAGCTAGGCAAGAGCTCCACCAACTGAGCTACACCCAAAGCACTTTCCTGTTGTAAATAATGGTTCCACTGATTTGCTTGTTGTTTGTTATTATTTGCTTGTTGGGGGGTGAAGTGGTTTTTTGAGACAGGGTTTTTCTGTCTAACAGCCCTAGCTGTCCTGGGATTAAAGGCACATCTGGGATTAAAGGCGCACGTACCAGCACCCAGCCCATTAACTTGTTTTTAAATAATTACAAAAGTAATTTATGGTCACTTAAAATAAAGTCAAAAGAAAAATTCCTTGGAGATGCACAATGGGAATATTATCATATATTCTTTTCTGTGAAACAGCTATTGTATATACATTTAAATCATTCTGAACTTTTGGGTTATTAGTTTGGCAGGGATTTCCTCAGTTAACTATAAAATAGCATTCTATGTCATTGAGATGAGAGTTTAAGACCAATTCAGAAGCATAGACTTGCCCTCACCACTACCACTTTGAGACAGCGTCTTGCTACGTCCTCTTGGCTGTCCTTGAACTTGTGATCCCCTTTACCCTTACCTCTACCCTTAAAGTGCTAGGATTATTAGTGCATACCACCATACGCAGACTAGAAACATGGCTTTTAATAACCAAATGATGTTCTACAGTAAAACTTAAGCTGTCTATTTTTGAGTTCCAGATAACTTTCTCCCATCAACAACCTTCTATTCAAGAATGCCATACACAACTGCTCAGGTCCTCTGTTTTTATTGGGACACAGAACTCTTCCTGGGGAGACACAACACACATGTCCACTCACCTCAGATAAGGACCAAATCAAAGGAAGGATCCTACCAAAGCCCAACATGGTGAATTAATGACTTTTATTGAGGTTTCTTTCTTTTTTTTTTTTGAGACAGGGTTTCTCGTTTCTCTGTAGCTTTAGAGGCTGTCCTGGAACTAGCTCTTATAGACCAGGCTGGCCTTGAACTCACAGAGATCCACCTACCTCTGCCTCCTGAGTGCTGGGATTAAAGGCGTGTGCCACCACCGCCCAGCTTATTGAGGTTCCTTACTGGAGTATGGGTGAGGGGTTATTTACAGGAGCTGAAATGACTCAAAGACACCTGCATCACCAAAGTCCAGGTCAGCATGGGTAACATCTCACAAAGCTGGGAACTTGAAGCACATTGCATAGGCTGCAGGCAGCTCAGCAGCTGGGACAATGTCCTTTTTAGGTGCCTCCGTGGATCTAAACCTCCTCCAATAGCTCTGAGGGTTTCTGTTCTTCCAGGCAGATGTCTGGTCTTGGTCTCCTTGCAGCTTGGCTTGTCAGAGAGTCTCCTCTGCAGTGCTGCTTTTCTGAGTCTTCCTTGCAAGCTCTGTCCTGCCATTCTCAGAGCGACTCTCAGCAGTCTTTATTGATTACTCTAGCAGGGAGGAACCTAGGAAATCTGGTCAGATTCAGAGACTTCCTGCAGCTAATTTAACTTGTTTACCTTCTGGCTTTAGGAACATCCCTGCAGGATAGAACATTTTCATCTTGAGGAAATTTAGGCAACAGTGCTGCATTATAGGATTCATCCAACTAAACAATACAACATAATATGTACTTCCAGAGTGTTTACCTTGTGTGAGGGATTAAAGTTGTCTAGAGATTCTTGAAAGTGTGTGGGAGGCCATGTGTGCAGGCACAGGACTTTAATCCCAGTACTCTGGAGGCAGAGACAGGCAGATTTCTGTGAGTTCGAGGCCAGCCTGGTCTATTTAGGGAGTTCCAGGACAGCAAGGATGTAAGACTATATCTCAAAAACAAACAATCAGAGCTGGAGAGGTGGCTCAGAGATTAAGAGCACTGGCTTCTCTTCCAGAGGTCCTGAGTTCAATTCCCAGTCACATGGTGACTCACAAACATCTGCAATGAGATCTGGTACCCTCTTCTAGCAGGCATACATGCAGGCAGAACACTAGATACATAATAAATACATCTTTAAAAATAAGCAAGCAAACAAAAAGCACATGGGAGAATATGGATAGCTTGTGTGAAAGTCCTAAGCATATAAGGGACATCTCTGGATTTTTGTGTCTTCAGAAGTTCCTAGAATCAACCCAGAGAGGACACTGGGGGTCATCTGTAAATTTTCTCTCATTTCCCTGTGAATGTGTGTTTCATGTCTCCCCTGAAGCTAAGGAGAGAGTACTGAAAAAGAGAGAGCACCAGATGGAGGTTGCTGGCAAACCTGTGACCATTTTCCTGGAAACCACAAAAAAGCCAGTGGAGGACCCAAGCTCCAGTCCTCCGTCTCTGACACAGCCAGAGGAGATTCCAAGCTCCAGACCTCCATCTTTGACACAGCCAGATGAGACTCCAAGCTCCAGTCCTCCATCTCTGACACAGCCAGCTGAGGCTCCAAGCTCCAGACCTCCATCTCTGACACAGCCAGCTGAGGCTCCAAGCTCCAGACCTCCATCT
>NC_022010.1:67469138-67485629 GCF_000317375.1 Microtus ochrogaster
TGTTAAGCCAGCTTGTGGGCTACACAGATTAATAGAAATGGGTTAGATCAATATGTAAGAGCTAGCCAATAAGAGGCTGAAACTAATGGGTCAGGCAGTGTTTAAAAGAATACAGTTTCTGTGTAATTATTTCGGGTATAAAGCTAGCCATGCGGGCGGCAGGGTGCCGGGGATGCAGCCCCGCTGCTCATATTTCAACAGTTAGGTCACCTCAAATATAATTGGTTAAGCAGGCTGTAGCTCCATTAGTACATTTTTAATTGGCTGTGGTTATAGTTTTACCATTTTAGATCATACTTGGGCAAGGCAGGGTATGTTTTAGGGAGATTACAGGAACAGTCCTTTTTGGTCACTACCTTGAAGTATTATAGGAGCTGCCTCAGGCCCGGTATGTGCTGTCTCCCTCATTGTCCTTTTAGGAAACTGAAACTCAGGCCCAGCTGTAAAATGGGAACACTTCAGACCTTTCTCTAGCAGCTTCCTGGTTTTGTAGTAAGAACATTCTAGGCTGAGTGAAGCACATGCACAGGCCTCACAGGAACTGAAGCTCAATGAGGCAAGAGGAGGGGGGAGGCAGTGAGCAAGGGAGAGAGCTAAGGATGGGAAAGGGAACTGTGAGACAGGGTGTAGGATTTTAACTCCAGTGAGTGTCGGAGTCCACTCCAACAGGAATCAGCAAGGGGTACTTGGATGGAGTGTGAGGTTATAACACAGAAATGGCAGATTACGAGAAGTGAAGACAGAAACAGGATGGACCAGGAGGACTGAAGGCAAATACCAAACAGCCCCAAGTTTATTGCTCAGCCAGCATTTATGCTAAAAACAGTCAGAAGGCAGAACAAAGGGCAGTCCAGTCAGCTAGCCACCTCCCTGCACTGTCCTGGGAGGAATCTAAATCCAGTTCCTTATCTCAGTCAGCTGGGCGGCTTCTGGACGCCTAATGAGGAGGGCCTCCCACTGGGACACTCCATCCCAGATCTTAATAGATAATGTGTCCTTTCTCTTGGGCAAAAATGCTCTTTCCCACGGGCTTAATCAGAACTTTCTTACTGGAAAAAGCAGATCAGGCAAGCAAGCTTGAACTCAAATGACTTCTTTAAGTCAGAAATGACTCCAGATGGAAACTGAGTCACACGTGGGCTCCCACCAGTGGGGATCTTCACCAGATCTTTTTGAGCCTGATGATGACGGATCTGGATTGTACTTTAAAAAAAAAAAAGATTTATTTATCTTAGCTATATGAGTACTCTATGCGCATGTCAGAAAGCTATATGAGTACTCTTACGTCAGAAAGGAGCATGAGATCCCATGACAGACGGCTGTGGTAAATGAACTCAGGACCTCTGGAAGAGCAGCCGGTGCTCTTAACCCCTGAGTCCTTCTCCAGTCCCTGGATGGTACTGGTAAAGGGTGACTCTGGCTGCTGGGTTGAGCACAGGTGTAGGAAGGAGCCAGGAAGGTGACAACAATGACAGATTCCCGACGGTCCTGACAGAGGACTGACAAACAGGCTGAAATCTGGAAACATCCTTAAGCTGTTATCTAGAGAAAGAAGGTTCCAGGTGGATTAAAGATCATCTGCAAGGGGCTGGAGAGATGGCTCAAGTTAAGAGTACTGACTGCTCTTCCAGAGGTTCTGAGTTCAGTTCCTGGTAAACCACATGGTGGTTGAAAACCATCTATAATGAGATTTTGTGCCCTCTTCTGGCATGCAGGCAGAACACTGTATACATAATAAATACATCTTAAAAACAAAAAGGAATAGCAACAACAAAAAAGATCATCTTCAAAAACCTTTAGTGGAAATAAATCATTAGATATATTTATATTTTTTTGGCTTTCTTTTTTCTTTCGAGACAGGGTTTCTCTGTGGCTTTGGAGCCTGTCCTGGAACTAGCTCTGTAGACCAGGCTGGTCTCGAACTCACAGAGATCCACCTGCCTCTGCCTCCCAAGTGCTGGGATTAAAGGCCTGCGCCACCACCTCCCAGCATCATTAGATATTTTTGTTTACATTACACTCAATTTGCTTTTCTCCCTATCTAATCTGGACTTTTTTTTTTTCCGCATCACTGCACTTCTTAAAACAAAGGTGTAAAAGGACTTAGTAACTTTGCATGAGGTAAGTAAGTGTTTCAGTTTTCATGTTTTCTTAAAGTAAGAGTTAAGGATAGTAACAAAAAGTGTATTGACATGGGGGCTAGAATCCTTCTTGGATTTAGAGCTACCTCTGAAGCTCACAAACTTTTCCTTGAGGACCACAGCAACTTCACAGAGGGTAGCGTTGCCTTCTCGGCACGCTCAGTCCTCAGGTCAAGCAGATAATGTTGTCTTTAGATACAGATCTATTAGAAAATGTTGGCATGCAGCTTGCAAACCAGTTAGTTATGTGGACCTCTGGAATGAGATCTGGCCTTGACTTTCTTTGTTTAATTCATCTTTGAACTCCCCCTAGGTGAGTCTAATGTTCAAATGGGCCTGATAAGCCTGACTTGCAGCAGAATGCTCCTCTCAGAAGATTTAAAGGAGTCAACCCCTGCTTTAAAAAAAAGACAAGAAAAAAAGATCGTGGTCTTTTGTGTATTCCTGGGTATTCTCCTGAAGGGGGTCATATCTGAGAGAGCTAATTTGTACCTGTGCCTTTTGAACTTTCAGGTCTTTCTTGCTGTGACCGCTGAGCTGAACTGTGAGCTGCTCTCCAAAGAGCAGAGGGCACACATAGCTTCTGTCTGCCCTGGCATCAGAAGCGTGGAGGGTGAGGATGGAATTGCAAAGGTGTGTGGCAGCTTCAAAGATATTGAGAAGATACATCACTTCCTGAGTATGCAGCTTTTGGAAAGTGAGGAAAAACAGAAGTGCCCAACGCACAAATACCCCCCTTCTGATGTGGAGAGAGAGCCACCCAGCCAGCAAGACTCGGGCATGGCCTTTTCCTCTTCAGAACCCAAAACTGGGTTAGATGTTTCTGAGCGCTGTTTTGAAGTTCCTGTGTTTGCCCTTGAATATTTCAGACATGCCTATCCTGCTAGAATAGAGTCCATAGAGAATAAATTTGGTGTAAGCATTGAAGTCCGAGACAGTGCTCGCAATATGGCCTCTGTACACTTCACCACCAGCCAACCAGGCAACTTAGAAGCAGCCTGTGAGTCTTTCATCAGAGACTTTCAGAGATACACCCAAGCTCTGAAGCAAGACTGTGTCTCTTTAGAGGACCCTCAGAGAGCAGTGGAGCTCAGACAGGAGTTGAATCGCTGCTTCCCACAGCTCCTGATAAAGGAACAGGGAAGAAAGCTAACTCTCCTCGGGTCTCAAGCTGACATCTCAGCCGCCACAGAAAAAGTCTCCCAGACTTCCTTCAAGATTCCTGTGGAAGTAATGTCCTCTGGTTACATGACAGGGATTGAGGTTGATTCAACTCACTTCAACCTTCTAAAACCAGCATTGCTCCAGGAAATCTCAGAGATAGAGCAGAAGTATAACACTCGGGTACAATTCCGGGAGAAAACCCAGAAAACCTGCATTCTATTTGATCCCAGGGATAAGGAGGTTGACCTGTCCGTGCACTCTTATGCCAGTTTCACTGATGCATTCCAACATGCCATGTGTCAGCTAACGACAGAAATTCTGCCGCTGAAATATTTGGGCAAGGGGAAAGCTCACTTATACAAGACCAAGTTTGTCGATGACTTAAAGAAAAAGCACCCAAATGTACACTTCGTGGTATCTAAAGAGTCAGTGACTTTGATGGGTTTGCCGAATCAGCTTGCACAGGCAAAGCAGTATATGTTCAAAAGAATGGGACTGTCCCTACCGTCTGGAGAGAGCTTAAATGTGGATCACGAGACACCCATGGATATCGACAGGAATGACGCAAATGCAGCTTCACCTCCTCTCAGAGGCTCTGCTGACAGCTCTGGGGCCTTGAAGGTGAATGATAATGAAGATTTCTGTGCCATCTGCATGGATACCATTAGCAACAAGCATGTGCTCCCTAAGTGCAAGCATGAATTCTGCTCCTCTTGTATCACCAAGGCCTTGTCAATCAAGCCTGTCTGTCCTCTGTGCCAGACATCCTACGGTATCCAGAAAGGGAACCAGCCAAAAGGAACCATGACTTTCTCCACTTCAAGACGGTCACTTCCGGGTTATGCAGACTGTGGCACAATTGTGATTCAATACATTATAGAAAGTGGCATCCAAACAGTAAGTGTTCCAGGGAACGTGAGTTTCTTTTGGCTCTGCTAGAATTACCAGCACCCAAGGGGTCGTCCTGTAGCCTCTTAGATGCTAATTTTCCTGGGAACTCATCAGTGATTATGGTAGGGATATAATAGCTAGAGGCCATACTGTTTGCTTAGAACTTGGATGTCTTTTCAGCTATTTCAACAGTGTTGGGTTGGGCATGCCAAGCAAGCACTGCCAAGCTGTGCATCTAGACTTTGATGTCTTTTTGAAGGTAGAGAACATATGTCAGGATGGGAGGAGATGGGTGGGTACGACTGTAATCTGAAGAGGAGAACTATGAATTATTCAGAATATGAGCAAAACAGCATTTTCTTTTTGGTTTTCAGTAGACCACACCTATAATGCACACACCTTTAGTATAGTAAATTTCAGAGGCATGCCATTTTTTATCTAACATTTTCCTTTCCTCATACAGGATGAGCACCCAAACCCAGGAAAGCCCTATTTTGGAACACAACGAACTGCATACTTGCCTGATAATCAGGAGGGAAGAAAGGTCTTGGATCTGCTCCAGAAAGCCTTTAAGAACAAGCTGATTTTCACAGTAGGGGACTCTCGAGTATCAGGAATGTCTGATGTTGTTACATGGAATGACATCCATCACAAAACATCCACATTTGGAGGACCAGGAAAGTAAGAGCCCTTTGAAATGTAATGGTTGCTGGACAAAGTATAGGGGGTGTTAAGTGCTGCAGTTTGAGGCTGTGGTATGAAATGGCATTCTAGCAGTAGATGTTAGGCCAGTGTCTTAGCGAGGGTTTCTGTTGCTGTGATAACCAAATCACCTACGGAAGAAAGGGTGTATTCTGCTTACATCTCCTGAGTCACTGAGGGAAGAGGAGGCAGGAACTCAAACTAGGCAGGAAACTGGAGGAGCTGATGCAGAGGCTATGGAGGGATGCTGCTTACTGGCTTGTTCCCCATGGCTTGTTCAGCCTGCTTTCTTATAGCCACCCAGGACCACCAGCCCAGGGCGGCACAACTGACAGTGGACTGGACATCAATCACTAATTAAGAAAATGTGCCAGGCGGTGGTGGTGTGTGCCATTAATGCCAGCACTTGGGAGGCAGAGGCCAGTAGGTTCTCTGTGAGCTCTGGTTTACAGAGTGAGTTCCAGGACAGGTTCTAAAACTAAAAAGAGAAACCCTGTCTCAAAAAACCAAAAATAAAAATAAAAAATCGTATCAGGCGGTGATGGCAGATGACTCTGTCTCCTAGCACTTGGGAGACAGAGTCAAGTGGATGGATCTCTTTTAGTTTGAAGCCAGCCTAGTCTATAGAGTGAGTTCCAGGTCAGGCTCCATAGCTACTAGGAAACCCTGTCTCAAAAAAAAAAAAAAAAAAAAAGAAAAGAAAAGAAAAGAAAAAGAAAATAAAAAGGGAAATTCCCTACAGGCTTTCCTAGAGCCGGATCTTATGGAGGCAATTTCTCTTTATAACCCTGGCTGTCCTGGAACTCACTCTGTAGACCAGGCCAGACTCCCTGTCTGCTAAGACTAAGGTTGTGTGACACCACTGCACAACAAAGCAGTTCCTCAGCTGAGGTTCCCTCCTCTCTGATGACTCCAATCGTGTCTTAAAACAAGACAACACACACAGCAAAATACTAATCCATAATGATAGCTTAATGAAAAATGTATTGGTCCCAGGCAGTGGTGCCACATACTTTTAATCCCAGAATTTGTAAGGAAGAGACAGGTGGAACTCTGAGTTTGAGACCAGCCTGGTCTACAGAGAGAGTTCCAGGACAGCCAGGGCTATGTTGAGAAACACTGTCTTGAAGAAAAAAATTGGTCTCTCCAACTTTCTACTTGCCATTTATCATGTATGATTTGGTTATTATATTTTGTATCAAAGATGGGCAGGATAGGGGCACAACTTTAAGTATTCAACTCAAAGTACTCAGGAGACAGAGGCAGGTGGATCTCTGAGCTCAAGGCCAGCCTGGTCTACAGAGAGAGTTCAGGGACAGCTAGGTCTACACAGAGAAAACTTGTTTCTACAACCCCTCCTACCAAATGCATCAGAAGAAAGGGATTTTAGAACCCAAGATGAATGGTGCCCAAGTCTATTTTAGGGTTTCATGTCAATTTGAAAGGTAGAACCTAGGAATGTTATTTGCTTTGATTTTTGGTTTCTTTTAGATTTATTTATTTATTTACTTTTATGTACATTAGTGTTTTTCCTGCTTTTATGTCTGTGTGAGACTGTCAGATCACCTGAAGTTATAGACAGGTGTGAGCTACCATGTGGGTGTTGGGAATTGAACCTGGGTCTTCTGGAAGCACAGTCAGTGCTCTTAACCTCTGAGCCATGTCTCCAGCCCTGTTTTGGTTTCTTTTAAGGTCATCTTACTCTCCGTCACCCCTGTCTTTCCATAAGTCCACAAAGGTGCTGAACTCACATGGATGAAACACGGTAGAAAAAAAGTCTTCATTATAAAGAGTCCCAAGATGGTGGGAGATGTAATTTGAAATCTGATTGTATTTTATAAAACTCAGAATTTCTCTACTTGTGGCTTCCCAAAGATAACTATCCTGAGATCTTGTCAACTTTCCCAATTTGAAAATCCTACTATCGTATGATTTCAACTCTGTAGAATTTGAAAATCCTACTATCGTATGATTTCAACTCTGTAGAATTTGAAAGTCCTACTATCGTATGATTTCAACTCTGTAGAATTTGAAAGTCCTACTATCGTATGATTTCCTTCTCTGTAGAATTTGAAAGTCCTACTATCGTATGATTTCCTTCTCTGTAGAATTTGAAAGTCCTACTATTGTATGATTACCTTCTCTGTACAATTTGGCTTTTATAACATTATGTGCATCAGTACTTGGAATGAGCTAACGTGTTAAGCAATCTGTCTGGAAAACAGATGCTGGTCAGTCAGCTAGACACTTCAGTGACTAGATACCAGCCACTGTCTGATTGCCTGAGGATGCTAGATCCCAGAATACTAGATGCTCAAATGTAAATTGTACAGATTTTGTTGTTGTTTAGAGGCAGGGTCTCACTGTGTGGCCCAGGCTGGCTTCAGACTCACAGAGATCTGACTGCTGTCACCATCCCAGTGCTGGGATTAAAGGCCTGTGCCACCATACCCAGCTATTGTACAGATTCTTGAGAATTATTTGGGAGGAAGCTAACGGGATTCCTTTTTCTTCATGCAGTTTTGGCTACCCTGATCCTCATTACCTGACACGTGTGAAGGAGGAGCTGAAAGCAAAAGGAATTGAGTAAGGAAAGCGCTGGGAAGACGTTTGTGCACTTTCGAAAGAAGTGTGTTAGGAGTCTAATCTCCTTTGTTTAGTTTTATTCCTGATCATTGTCCATAACAACTTGTAACCAACACTCTAAATGAAGACAAATATCCATAATTCATTTTTTGGGGGGAGGGAATGTGGGTATAGTTTTCAGGCTACTTCCTGCTGATTGAGGTTGATTTTAAGATTGGTAATCTTATGGGGACCTAAAGAAAATTTAGGGTTATGGTCAAGTCCTAACTGAATATTATTATGTGAGACTGGATAATTTCAGTCAGCAGTCTTGAGGCGGTCCTGGATATAGAACTTAGAGGAAACTGCATCAGAGGTCCTCTGAAATTTTGGATCATCTGGGTCATCTGTTCCCATTGGAGATTTTTCAGGGGATCTTTCTTGTTCAAACCTTATTTTTCTTAACCAGAATGAATCCACAGCCTCACATTTTCTCTGCAAATGGGATCATGCTCTTGTAGCCTGTAAAGATTTGTCACTTGTATTGGTTTAATAAAATGCTGATTGACCAGTAGCCAGACAGGAAGTATAGGCAGGGCAACCAGACTAGGAGAATTCTGGGAAAGAAAACACTCAGTCTGTGGTCACAAGCCAGACACGAAAAAGCAAAATGAAAATGCTGCACTGGGAAAAGGTGCCAAACCACGTAACTAACCATAGATAAGAATTATGGGTTGATTTAAGATGTAAGAGCTAGCTAGAAATATGCCTGAGCCATTGGCCAAACAGTGTTGTAATTAATATGGTTTCTGTGTGATTATTTGACTCAAGGTGGCTGGGAAATGTATGCACAGTCTCGAGCTACAAAGGTAAATGAAATCATCTTAGCTATCATCCTCATATCAATAAAGGAAGTAGAGGCTCCAAAAAAAAAAAAAAAAAAAAAAAGAAGTGTGTTAGGAGGCCGCAGTAGGACAGGCCTCAATCATTTTGTAGAAAAAACTTATAGCACTTTTCATGTTAAGTAGATGTAGTTTCTATAAAAGCAGAAGTCTGCTTGCCGGTCATTTCTAGAGTGTTTCTCTTTCTTGGAAGGCAAAATATGAAGGGCATTGTGCTGGGGAGATCATAACGTGAGAACACATGAGCTCAGACCTGCAGCATCATTGTAAGAGTTGGTGTGATGGCACACACTTGTAAGATTAGCCCTGCGGAGTGGAGACGGAAGGATTCCTGGAGCTCACTGGCTAGTTAGTCTAGCCCAAACCCAAACCATGGGCTCCAGGTTCACTGAGAGACCTTGTCTCAAGAAATCAGGTGCATTTGGGCATGGTGGCGCATGACTTTAATGCCAGGAATTGGGAAGCAGTAGCAGGCCATCCCAGGCCAGCCTCGTCTACATAGCCCAAGTTCCAGGACAGCCAGGGCTACATAGCGAGACTGTGGCCAAAAACAAACAAAACAAATATGAGGTAGACAGAAATAAAGACATCTAACATCACCCTCTGACCTCTAAATGCACCTGTATATACATTCATACGTGCACACACACACAGAGACAGAAAAGTTTTAGGGCAGAAAAACATAAAGGATTTCAAATTTTTGCTGAGGAAGTCTGATCTCATTCTTGTGTTCTATCAAGGGTGCTGCCCAGTATGAAGTCACCTTCTGTATCTTTCATTGAACCACTGGCAACTAGTAGAACCTCTCCTGCTCCTTGTTTTGCTTGATACATGATCTCTCTCTGCAGCTCTTGAACTCTCTTTGTGGACCAGATTGGTCTTGAATTTCGATCTGCCTGCATCAGCCTTCTGAGAGCTGGGGTTAAAGACATGTGCTACATGCCTGATTGTATTTGTTTGTTTGGGGTTTTTGTTGTTGCCTCTTTTGGTTGGTTTGGTTGGTTTGATTTTGGTGTTGGGACTTAAACCCAAGAAGAGTAAGTTCTATCCCAATACCTTTGATCATTTTCCATGGCCATCTCTCTTGTGGTATGTTAGTTGTTTGTTTTTTTTTTTTTTTTTTTTTTTTTTTTTTTTATCTCTGCCTGGAAAAGTAAAACCCTTGTGTAAATAGGAAAGTGAAACCATTGTGTAAATGGGAAGTTTAAAAACAGGATTGACTGGAAGAGATCCCCACTTCCCTCCCTACAGTGAGAAACATGCCCAGGAGGTCAGGCAACCTTTGATAATAAGTAGAACAAGAAGAGTCTTAATTTTTAGGCTACAGAACCTAGTAGACAGTTGGTGCTTAGAGTGTGTTTGTTGCCTGACTCAGCTCAGCAGAGGGATGAGCATATAAAAAGATGAGCTCCTCAAATATTTGGGATTTTTTGTTTTGTTTTGTTTTGTTTTTCGAGACAGGGTTTCTCTGTGGCTTTGGAGCCTGTCCTGGGACTAGCTCTGTAGACCAGGCTGGTCTCGAACTCACAGAGATCCAACTGCCTCTGCCTCCCGAGTGCTGGGATTAATAGTTGTGGGTTTTGTTTTTTGTTTTTTTCTTATTTTTTGGTTTTTCTTAACCCTTTGACTCAATCCTACCCATCTATGTTGTCTCTCTTATAGTCTTTCTAATCCTTTCCCTGGACGTGAGTAATGAAGAGCTAAACCTCCTGCAGAGTCTGTCTGGCATGTCACAGTTCTCTGTAAGCAGTTTCCCTGTCAGAAGGAAACCCTAGTAGAGAGTGTTCTGGTGATCTGAGGTCCACCCACTCTCCAAAATGGCAGATGAATGTCTTGAGGTTTCCCTGAAGACACACATACACACATAAAAACATTTAGCCAGAAATAGTATGATAGTAGCAAGCATTTATTGAGTAGTTACTCTGTGTGTGCCTTATGATAATGTGATCAATACAATTAGTAACTCTAGTCTTTCCACACAAAACTGGTGTGCAGAGACTATTAGGTAGTCACCAAGGTTACATAATTAATAAGTGGAAGTACTTGCTTTTACTTCAGTCCTGGTTTTGTGTTTTTGAGACAGAGTCTCATGTAGGCCAAATTGGTCTTGAAATGTAGCCAAGGGTTTTCTTCAACTCTGACCCTCCTGCCTACTATCCAAGTTTTTGCATATATCCTAGGCTGATCTTGTTGTTGTTAATTCCTCTTTTACTCTTTGGGGTGGGGGGTATCACACAGCTCCAAAATAATCACACAGAGACCTATTCTTACTTATAAATGGCTGGCCTTAGCTTGGCTTCTTTCTAGTCTGCTTTTCTTAAGTTATCTTGTCTACCTTTAGCCTCTGGGCTTCTACTGTTCACTATTGCTGTATATCTCTGCTTTCCTTCTTATTCCATGTCTGGCGGTGTGGCTGGGTGCCTGGCATACTCTGACCCTTCTTTTCTTGTTCCCTGATCTCTGTTTTCAGATTTCTCCTTCTCTTTATTCTCTCTGCCTGCCAGCCCTGTCTATCCTTTCTCCTGCCTCGCTATTAGCCATTTGGATCTTTATTAGACCAATTAGGTGTTTTAGGTAGGCAAAGTAACACAGCTTCATAGAGTTAAACAAATGCAACCTAAAAGAACGCAACACCTCTTTGTTTCATTAAACAAACATTCTACAGCATAAACAAATGTAACACATCTGCAACTAATATTCCACAAGCCATCTCTCAGAATCTGCCTTCCTATCTCCCAAGTGCACGGATACATTGTTATGCCTCACTTCTACATCCAGCTTAAACCTTTTACTGTTGATGATTTACCAAGTTTTTATCATTAAGACTAATGATCAGTTTCTGTCATCTAATCTAGCAGTTTACTCCAAAGAAGCAAAAAAAAAAAAATGGTTTCTGTTAACTTCTGGATCTTGTATTTCATAACATATGCATATGCAAATTCAATATGGTGTGAATGCTTAATGGCATTTGGATTTCTGCTTTTGCAGGTGTTATTATCTGGCTTAAATAAATTTAGGTTCTTATTTACAACAGATTTTGTGGTTTCCCTTATTTCTCATTGTTTTTTCCTTAGGTTGGAATTCTGAGTGTTTCCTATGACACATATGGTATACAGTGGTGTATGGCTTCACGTTTGATTATAAAAAATATCATATTTGTCAGTATTTTTCCCTTCTAGAGAATATAGGTTGCTATAGAAACAAAAATAGACCACAGGGACAGTGATATAGATCAGAGGGTAAAGGTTCTTGCTGCTGATGTGGGATGTCCTTCTGTATATGTGTTGCTTTTATTGGTTAATAAAGAAGGTGCTTAGGCCCCGTTTGTCAAAGGACAAATTGGTACTGGCCCTGGGTTGGGCCTACCTAGAGAGTGTCTAGTGATGTGGAGGGTCCAGACCTGGGTACTTTTTGCGTTTTTTTTTTTTCTTTTTAAAACATTTTTGAGACAATGTTTCAATGTAGTATAGAGTGGTTTCGAACTCCTACCCTCCTGTCCCAACTTCCGACATGCTGGGATTACAAGAAATAGCCACTACACAAGACTCAAGCCTGGTTTTGTGACTTACTCTCTTCAAAAGTCCCTTTCTGGTTTCCTTTTATTCCAGAAGAAAAAAAATTTACTTGTCAACATACATTTACTTGAGTCTGGTCTTAAGTCTTGAGGCTGCAGGGCCTGGCGATTCTGATGCTTTCAGAGGGGCACTGGGTAGAAAGACCATTTCTGGCTGTCAGGTCACCTATTCATTTTTCTTTTCGAATCAGAGTCTTTGAGAGCCCAGGCTAGCCTCGACCCATGATCCCACTCTCAACCTTGCTATTGCTGGTATTAAAGGGGTATACCACTGTACCTGCTTCCGTGTGGTGATTCCGAGGGCATCTGACAGTCAACATAATTGGTCAGAAGTAGGGAAACAGTGACATCAAAACAGGCATAGAACTGCCACCTTGGGGTAACAGTTCACAGAGAGAAGTGATTTTAATGCAGACTGGTCAGTTCTTTCAACTTTGGGTGCCTGGTTTTCTAGTGGAGGGAGCTCAGATCTATTTCCCAGGAAAACAAGAGTCACTGAAATACACGCTTATTTAGTGTAGTCCTGGTGCCGGGTTGGCTCCTCTCTCCCCTGCACCCTCCTGCCCACTACTACTGGTCCCACCTCTTCTTAGAGTTCAAGTTTCACTGTTTCTTGCCTCCATGTCGTTCTCTCACCAGGAGACTGTCTCCTTCTTCCCATGTCACTACCACTACCCCCCCTTTAAAGCACGTATTATTTGCACAATAACACTAGGTTTCCACAGATGTTGTATGCGGTACACTTGTATCATCTTTACCACCACCTTTGGTGCTCTCTGGTCCTCATGTCACCTCCTGACATGCCGTATTTGTCTTTCTAAGTTCAACTTACTCTGATGTACATGTGATCACCAGGTCCCTGTACACCCACATCCATCGCATCACAGGTCACCAAAGCCAACTCATGGATTAGCCTACATGCCCATCGTTGGGTGAATGGATCCTGAAAATGGGCTTCTCAGGGTCGGAGAGGCAGTTCAGCAGTTAAGAGTACTTGCTGTTCATACAGAAGATCATTCAACACCCTCATGGTGTCTCAGATGTGTCTGAATCTAGTTCCAGAGATCTGACAACCTCTCTTCTGTAGACCAGGCCTGCCTCTGCCTCCTTTGTGTTGAGAGTTAAAGGCCTTTGACACCCTCTTCTGACCCACATGAGCACCAGGCACATACATACATGGCAGGTAATACTCATCCGCATAAAAATAATAATTTTTTAAAAATTGGGATTCATATACACAATACTTACTATGTTTTGAGAGAACATCTCTGATCAAATCTCTTTTATGAGGTGGCCTTTGGTGGCCTCCTGATGCCCCAACTAGTGCTTTGTGAGCTTGATCATAGGTTAAACTCTACTGGATACAGGGCTGGATTGATCCTCTGTGGCTAAGAGTTCTTGAAGGCTGACAATCACCTGTAACACCAGGGAATCAGGCACCACTTCTGGCCTCCTGGGCACCTTCCCTCATATGCTACCTGCTCACATGTTCACACGTGTGCATGTGCACAAAACACACACACATACTTTTTTAATATTTATTTATTTTGTATAAATATTCTGTCTGTGTGTATCACTGCAGGCCAGAAGAAGGCACCAGACCCCGTTACAGATGGTTGTGAGCCACCATGGTGGGAATTGAACTCAGGACCTTTGGAAGAGCAGGCAATGCTCTTAACCTCTGAGCCATCTCTCCAGCTCCAGCACACACATACATTTTTAAAGGGCTCACCTGGGTACAGAGTGTTATTACCTACCCCTAGTGTCTCTGACCTAGTAGGTGTGAGACACACCTACTGGACACAAGAAGGTACACTTCTAGTTAGTTCTGAAGTAATGCTGAGGCTGCTGGTCTGGGGACCACATTTTTAAAACCACTGTCCTAAAAATAAAATCTCAGTTCTGCAGCTAGCTTGGCCATAGAACACTTTTTATTCTGTTTTGCTTTCTTCCTATCTCTTGCTCAGCACAAAACCCTATGGTCCATTCCACACCAGAACATTAGTTTTACCAAACACTGACTATCCTCTTGTCCTCTTGTCCTTCTGGTCTTTGCCCTGCATACTTCCTCTTTGGAATGTCCCTCTGTCTTGTTCCTTTCTGAGGAGCCACCTACGTGGAGCATGGTTTCTATTCCAACTCTTGGGAAGCAGAGTTAGGCGGATCTCTGTGAGTTCAAGGCCAGCCTGGTCTACGCAGTGAGTTCCAGGACAGCCAATACTGAGATCCTGACATTCTGGGACCCTGTCTCAAAAAACAACCAATGACAGAAAGGAAGTCACCTACTAGGGAGGCTGAGTGCTCCCCACCACAGCTAGGGTGGCAGGGATCTGGTGTTCTCTAAGCCAGTTGCCACTGCTGCTCCTAGGAGACAAGACTTGGATTTCCTGGAGGTTTGCTTTAGTAAGAAATTGGAAATCATCTCTTTAATTCCATCTCTCAGTTTTCCATAGGTTCACAGGGAAACCATGAACAACTTGAACAAGGAAGACCTGACTTTTGTGTCCTCAATAAAATCTTCACTACCGACGACATTCTGGGTCAAAAACTAAGGAGGTTTCTTCTGATGATGTTTTTGTAGGCTTTAAGACAGTTCAAAGAAATATCTAAGGTGGTTTAATGCTCCTTTTTTTTTTAAGGCTGGAAGGAATCTCAGTGGGTAAGAGGCCTTGCTGCTCTCGCAGAGGACTGGGATTCAATTCCCTACAACCACATTGACCAGTTCATATCTGCTGGTAACTCTAGTACCAGGGGATCTGACACTCTCTTCTAGTAGCCATGGGCACCAGACACACATGAGGTGAACACACATGTGTAAGGCATCCACACATGCACATAAAATAAAATCAAGTTAAGAATAAAAAGATGTGGGGGAGTGCTGGGGAGTTAGAGGTGGGGAGAGAGAGAGAGAGAGAGAGAATTCCTCAAAAGCACTTCCTAGCTAGCTTGGGTGTTAGCTGATTCCAGGTGGCATCATACCGACAACCCGACAACCAAGACAGCCCATCGCCTTGTATACAGGTTAAACCATGGTGATAAACTTTACAGTTAACACACATAATCTCCACTGCATTTCTGCTGACACTGTAGATCTAAAAGAACATTCTTCATCCCCTCCCTGGCCCATCTCATCTGCTCCCAGGCCTGGGACTGAGCTCTCAGGGACTTCAGAGTACAGCTCTCCCAGCCTGGGGTACTCTCCTCCCCTCCCCCACCTCACCTTAAGGTTCTGCTTGAAACCAGCTCTTGGAGGCCTTGGCCTTTTGCTTTGTTCACAGGTACCAACACTTGTGGTCAGGTGCCTCTCCACCTCACTCTCTGGGGACTCAGGACAGCAAGCAGATCTGTGTTGCTGGCTATCTTAAGGACCCAGAGCAGAAAATTCCTAAGTACCCATCTAACCGGTCACCAGCCTTGTAAACGCCCTCAATTTCTATGAAAACTAGTAACTATAAGTTGAATTCAGAATCACATCTCAGGAAATATTAATCCAAACAATATAGTTTCAAAGAGCACAAACATGGAAAATCTTTTTATTCCTCTGCTGCTCTACACCCTCCCTTAGGAAGTCTGATCCCAGTTCTTGCCACTCTTCCAATCTTGCAAGAGAAGAAGGCAACCTGGGACCTCAGAGAAATTACTTCCCCACCAACCTATTCACTGGGGGGAAGGTCCTTGGAGAATTCAGAGGAAGAAAGGAGGTGGCTTTGCAGGGAACGGGGAGGGGCCTCCTGGGAAAAGAAACTAAAACTTTGCAGCCCGGGTTTCTGGGCAAAATAAATCTTTGCTCTGTCCGGACTGTGCAAAGTCCCTGAGCCCCTAGCGAGCAAGACGCCGACAGCCATGGCTTCCAGTCCCTGCCCGCCGTCCCCTCTACTCGTGCGGCTGCCGGAGTCCATCTCCCGGGCCCACAGGAAACTAGAGATATACTTCCAGAGTCGGGCCTCCGGAGGCGGGGAGTGCAGTGTCCAGCAGCCCTTGGGCCCCAGCGCCCCCTACACCTTTGAGGTGAACTTCCTAGAAAGGGCAGGTGAGTCGGGACAGCAGAACCGGGCCAGGGTCGGGTGCAGGTGTCCAAATAGACCCACTCGTGCTTCTCAGGAGAGCCCACGGGAGTGTGACACTGCCTGTGGGAGCCGCTGCTGCCCATAGATTTTCTCTATCACACAGCAGGGGACAGCGCTTTTGATGTGCCCAGCCCCTGACTTGGTTTGGCTGCTTCCTAGGGATAGTTTCCATTTGCTACCTGAGTTGCCCAGTTACCCAGCAGACAGCCTTGAGAGGAGAAAGGAAAGTGTGGAAATGGGGTTTGAAGCAGGAACCCAGAGTCCTGTACTAGCCAGGCAAGTGCTCCTCCAACTGAGAGACACCCAAAGCACCTTTCTGTTGTAAATAACGATTCCATTGGCTTGTTTCTAAGGATTACAAAAGTAATATATCATCCCTTAAAAAAAAAGCCAAAAGCTCCCTGAAGATGTACAATGGGAACATTCTCATGTATTCTTATCTGTGAAACAGTTATTGTTTCACAGATAAGAATAGCTCATAGGGG